>NC_053023.1:274623116-274923116 GCF_003073215.2 Triticum urartu
TGATGAATCCACTATTCTAGAAGAGGTTGCAATTGATTATGAGAACAAAGTTGCTATCTATGATGATTATTGTGATGACTTGTATGCTATAAAGAATAATGATATCCATGAAACTTGTCATCATGATTTTAGTTTTCAATTGGATTATGCCTCACATGATAGTTATTTTGTTGAGTTTGCTCCCACTATTATTCATGAGAAGAAATTTGCTTATGTGGAGAGTAATAAAAATTATATGCTTGTGGCTCATGAAAAGAATGCTCTATGTGATGGTTATATTGTTGAATTCATTCATGATGCTACTGAAAATTATTATGAGGGAGGAATATATGCTTGTAGGAATTGCAATAATATCAAGTTTCCTCTCTATGTGCTTAAAGTTTTGAAGTTATGCTTGTTTTGCCCTCCTATGCTAGTTGATTATTGTTCCCACAAGTTATTTGCTCACAAAATCCCTATGAATCGGAAGTGAGTTAGACTTAAATGTGTTAGTCATATTATTCATGATGCTCTCTTTATGTTTCAATTCTTATCTTTTATGTGAGCATCATTGAAATCATCATGCTTAGCTAGGGGCGTTAAACGATAGCGCTTGTTGGGAGGCAACCCAATTTTATTTTTGGTATTTGCTTTTTGCTCCTATTTAGAAATAAATAATTTATCTAGCCTCTGTTATGATTGAGTTTTGATGTTTCAATTAGTGTTTGTGCCTAGTAGAACCGTTGGGAAGACCTGGGGAAAGTCTTGTTGATCATGCTGTAAAAAAACAGAAACTTTAGCGCTCATGAGAATTGCTGCCATTTTTATTGGAGAGTGATATTTAGTTAATTATTTTTGAAGATGATTAATAGATAAATTCCTCACGTCCATAAATTTATTTTAGAATTTTTGGGGTTGCAGAAGTTTTCGTTAGTTACAGATTACTACAGACTGTTCTGTTTTTGACAGATTCTGTTTTTCGTGTGTCGTTTGCTTATTTTAATGAATCTATGGCTAGTAAAAGAGTTTATAAACCATAGAGAAGTTGCAATACAGTAGTTTTAACACCAATATAAATAAAGAATGAGTTCATTACAGTACCTTGAAGTGTTGTTTTGTTTTCTTTCGCTAACGGAGCTTACGAGTTTTCTGTTAAGTTTTGTGTTGTGAAGTTTCCAAGTTTTGGGTAAAGATTCGATGGATTATGGAACAAGGAGTGGCAAGAGCCTAAGCTTGGGTATGCCCAAGGCACCCCGAGGAAATATTCAAGGACAACCAAGAGCCTAAGCTTGGGGATGCCCCAGAAGGTATCCCCTCTTTCGTCTTCGTTCGTCGGTAACTTTACTTGGAGGTATATAATTAGTCACCACATGATATGTGTTTTGCTTGGAGCGTCATTTCATTTTATTTTATTTTGCTTGATGTTTGAATAAAATACCAACATCTGAAATTATTAAATGTTAGAGAGTCTTCACATAGTTGCATAATTATTCAACTACTCATTAATCTTCACTTATATCTTTTGGAGTAGTTTGTCATGAACTCTCGTGCTTCACTTATATTATTTTGAGAGTCTTTAGAACAACATGGTAGTTTGGTTTGGTTATGAAATTAGTCCTAATATGATGGGCATCCAAGAGGGATATAATAAAAACTTTCATATAAGGTGCATTGAATACTAAGAGAAGTTTGATACTTGATGATTGTTTTGAGATATAGAGATGGTGATATTAGAGTTATGCTAGTTGAGTAGTTGTGAATTTGAGAAATACTTGTGTTAAAGTTATGTGATAAAGTCGGAGCATGATTTATTTATTGATTGTCTTCCTTATGAGTGGCGGTCGGGGACGAGCGATGGTCCTTTCCGACCAATCTATCCCCCTAGGAGCATGCGCGTAGTACTTTGTTTTGATAACTAATAGATTTTTGCAATAATTATGTGAGTTATTTATGACTAATGTTGGATTATACGCACTCTCACCCTTCCACAATTGCTAGCCTCTCTAGTACCGCGCAACTTTCACCGGTACCATAAACCCACCATATATCTTCCTCAAAACAACCACCATACCTACCTATTACGGCATTTCCATAGCCATTCCGAGATATATTGCCATGCAACTTTCCACCGTTCCGTTATTATGACACGCTTCATCATTGTCATATTGGTTTGCATGATCATGTAGTTGACATCGTATTTGTGGCAAAGCCACCGGTCATAATTCTTCCATACATGTCACTCTTGAGTCATTGCACATCCCAGTACACCGCCAGAGGCATTCATATAGAGTCATATTTTGTTCTAAGTATCGAGTTGTAATTCTTGTGTTTTAAGTAAATAAAAGTGTGATGATCATCATTATTAGAGCATTGTCCCAGTGAGGAAAGGATGATGGAGACTATGATTCTCCATAAGTCGGGATGAGACTCCGGACGAAAAATAAAAAAAAAGAGAAAAAAAAGAGGCCATAAAAAAGAGAAAAGGCCCAAATAAAAAAAATAAAAAATGAGAGAAAAATAGAGAAGGGGCAATGCTACTATCCTTTTACCACACTTGTGCTTCAAAGTAGCACCATGATCTTCATGATAAAGAGTCTCATATGTTGTCACTTTCATATACTAGTGGGAAATTTTCATTATAGAACTTGGCTTGTATATTCCAACAATGGGCCTCCTCAAGTGCCCTAGGTCTTCGTGAGCAAGCAAGTTGGATGCACACCCACTTAGTTCTTTTTGTTGGGCTTTCATATACTTATAGCTCTAGTGCATCCGTTGCATGGCAATCCCTACTCACTCACATTGATATCTATTAATGGGCATCTCCATAGCCCGTTGATACGCCTAGTTGATGTGAGACTATCTTCCCCCTTTTTTCTTCTCCACAACCACCATTCTATTCCACATATATTGCTATGTCCATGGCTCACGCTCATGTATTGCGTGAAGATTGAAAAAGTTTGAGAACATCAAAAGTATGAAACAATTGCTTGGCTTGTCATCGGGGTTGTGCATGATTTAAATATGTTGTGTGGTGAAGATGGAGCATAGCCAGACTATATGATTTTGTAGGGATAGCTTTCTTTGGCCATGTTATTTTGAGAAGACATGATTACTTTGTTAGTATGCTTGAAGTATTATTATTATTTTTATGTTAATATTAAACTTTTGTCTTGAATCTTATGGATCTTAATATTCTTGCCACAATAAAGAATTACATGGATAAATATGTTAGATAGCATTCCACATCAAAAATTCTGTTTTTATCATTTACCTACTCGAGGACGAGAAGGAATTAAGCTTGGGGATGCTGATACGTCTCCAACGTATCTATAATTTTTTATTGTTCCATGCTATTATATTATCTGTTTTGGATGTTTACGGGCTTTATTATACACTTCTATATTATTTTTGGGACTAACCTATTAACCCAGAGCCCAGTGCCAGTTTCTGTTTTTCCTTGTTTTAGAGTATCGCAGAAAAGGAAAATGAAACGGAGTCCAATTGACCTGAAACTTCACGGAACTTATTTTTGGACCAGAAGAAGCCCACGGAGTATCGGAGATGGACCAGGAGAGTCCCGGGCTGCCCACGAGGATGGGTGGCGCACCAACCCCTCTGGCACGCCCACCTGCCTCGTGGACAGCCCGTAGATCCACCGACGTACTTCTTCCTCCCATATATACCCAAATACCCTAAAAACTTCAGGAGCACAATAGATCGGGATTTCCACTGCCAGAAGCCTCCGCAGCCACCGATAGCCAATCTAGACCCGTTTCGGCACCCTGTCGGAGGAGGAATCCCTCTCCAGTGGCCATCTTCATCATCCTGGCGCTCTCCATGACGAGGAGGGAGTAGTTCTCCCTCGGGGCTGAGGGTATGTACCAGTAGCTATGTGTTTGATCTGTCTCTCTCTCTCGTGTTCTTGAGGTGGTACGATCTTGATGTATCGCGAGGTTTGCTATTATAGTTGGATCTTATGATGTTTCTCCCCCTCTACTCTCTTGTAATGGATTGAGTTTTCCCTTTGAAGTTATCTTATCGGATTGAGTCTTTAAGGATTTGAGAACACTTGATGTATGTCTTGCGTGGGATACCCGTGGTTACAATGGGGTATTCTATTGATCCACTTGATGTATGTTTTGGTGATCAACTTGCGGGTTCCGCCAATGAACCTATGCATAGGGGTTGGCACACGTTTTCGTCTTGACTCTCCGATAGAAACTTTGGGGCACTCTTTGAAGTACTTTGTGTTGGTTTGAATAGATGAATCTGAGATTGTGTGATGCATATCATATAATCATACCCACGGATACTTGAGGTGATATTGGAGTATCTAGGTGACATTAGGGTTTTGGTTGATTTGTGTCTTAAGGTGTTGTTCTAGTAAGAACTCTATGATAGATTAAACGGAAAGAATAGCTTCATGTTATTTTACTACGGACTCTTGAATAGATCGATCAGAAAGGATAACTTTGAGGTGGTTTCGTACCCTACCATAATCTCTTCGTTTGTTCTCCGCTATTAGTGACTTTGGAGTGACTCTTTGTTGCATGTTGAGGGATAGTTATATGATCCAATTATGTTATTATTGTTGAGGGAACTTGCACTAGTGAAAGTATGAACCCTAGGCCTTGTTTCAACGCATTGCAATACCTTTTGTGCTCACTTTTATCATTAGTTACCTTGCTGTTTTTTGTATTTTCATATTACAAAAACCTTTATCTACCATCCATATACCACTTGTATCACCATCTCTTCGCCGAACTAGTGCACCTATACAATTTACCATTGTATTAGGTGTGTTGGGGACACAAGAGACTCTTTGTTATTTGGTTGCAGGGTTGCTTGAGAGAGACCACCTTCATCGTACGCCTCCTACGGATTGATAAACCTTAGTCATCCACTTGAGGGAAATTTGATACTGTCCTACAAACCTCTGCACTTGGAGGCCCAACAACGTCTACAAGAAGAAGGTTGTGTAGTAGACATCACTAAGCCAGTGCGTGATTCCACAGCTGGCCTCTCCAACATAGCTCGAGGAAGAGTGCCAACTTGCTCCACGCCGGCTTGTCACGGAGCACGGTGGCACGGGCATCGTTGCTGCCCTCGACGCCGCCGCGTCGTACAACGCCTCCAGTGTCTGCGACTGCGGCATCCGCCATCGACGCGCGCGTAACCGCGACATGCAGGCAGAGAAAGAACCCGCCACGGATGTTGACAAGGTGATGTGGCTATGCGGATGTCGACGAGGTGACGGGCATCACGTCCCCGCCCGCCGCCATCATCGAGGAAAAGAAGAACACGGGAGGCCGCCGCCGATTGTATCCCATGAAGGCCACCGCCGAGGCGAGCCGACGAATACAACCGGTGTCTTGCTCGATTCTTCTTCTTCCGGATGCTGGAGGAGGACAAAGAGATCGGGCAACGACCATTTAGATTAGGTATTTTAATTCTACCAGGCTGGTTGTAATGGGAGTTTTATAGGTAGTATCATGCATGCCAACTACTCCCTCCGTTCCTAAATATAGGAGTATTATAATAGCATGGTTAATAGTATAACCAGCTGATGGCTACATGACACTGCCACGTCATCTATAGCCAACCTTCTAGCCTTCAAGTATAATACTCCCTCCGTCTAGGTGTCATCTTATGAAACCAAATAATCCCAAAATACTTAGGCACGGTGCATTAACTTCTACCTCGTTTCTTGTTTCTTGACATATCAACCAAAAGAGCTATGGGTGTGCATGCTTTTAATGACTTGAGACTAGCAAACACGACATGCAGTGGTTAGTTCATTGCATGCAATGTTATTAATTAGCAAATAAACATTAAGTGCGAGGCGGTTCTATAGGTGGGCAGGCAGCGTAGGACAATTCCTCTCCAAACACCTAGGGAGGTGGCTGAACCGAACAAGTATAACTTGTTTCTTGTGGGTACATTGACGTGGCATCGAAAGGGTGTGATAGCTGACTCTTGCAAAATAATTAACTACCACGTTGGCATACATGAGCATTGGGCCCACTTGTCAGCATGCTGGACGGAGGAAGGAACGCAAGAAAAAATGGAGCATGGAAGGGTGCGAATCGATTGGCTCACGTGTGATGACCAATGGAGCAATACACTCAGGTACTACATTAAAAAATTAGTGCAAACACGACCGATTATACTGTGAGTAGGTGACCATGCGCTTGGATCTTCGCCTCTTCCGAAAGTCGAACAATGATGATGGTACTATAGTCGATAGTGTACTACTAGTAAGCAAAGCTTCTCCTCGTTTGCGAGTAGACCGGACACATCAAAAGTAGTCTCCAGAAAGGGTTGACCATGTCCATGGCTACCATCCCGTGCTCCGTCATTCAGTGGATGCTTCTTGTCGTTCTGTGAGTTGATGGGACACATCAAATTTAATATGTATTTAGTACTCTCTCCAAAAAGGGCAGACCATGTCCATGGCTACCATCCCGTGCTCTGTCGTTGAGTTTGTGCACTATTAACGTGCCATCGAGGAGGAAAAATATTACGTAGTACTAGGTGCCATCCTAGTGCACGACTCACTTACGCACTTATTATCTCCATTTTCTTGCATGACACGTGCACCTTGATGCTAGTTGTCCCGCGTGTTGGCAAAAGGATGAACAAAGCTCATGTCAAAAAAAGAGTGGAAGAACATAGATTCCCAACGACCGAGAAGGAGCAAGGTACCTCGTGGTGGAACGTCTGCACTCATAATATTTTATATTATTTAGTGATATAAAATCAACCAATCATCTCCACAGTAGACCGGAAGAGTACGAAACACGGCAGCCCAGTGTAGTTACGTCATATTGTACGTGGCCAACCCACACCATCACCATATTTCTTGGCCTCCGTGCGACACCTATATCTAGTAATCCACCAGCCCGTATCGCTTCTCGCTCCTCATCTCTCTCAAAGTGCGGCGGGCTGGCGTTTTTGCCGTCTATTGAGGTTGGTTAACTCATCACATGTTAGCGACATGCCAAGAGCATTCTAAAAAAATTACTGTACTCTATTTTTATGCCAAGAAGAGGAAGCGCTTTGACTAATGGACCAAACGAGACAGGGCATGCCGTGCCGTGAGTGGGTCCAGTTTCTCGTTTTGAACTTGTTTGGTGTAGTAGTAAGACTTGGTTTTGACTATTGCTAAGATTTTATATACTCCCTCCATATTGTGCACCGTGACCAAGTAAGAGGGGAAAACGAGATAAATTAATATTTATTTGCTAATTAATAGCATTGCATGCAATGAACTAATCATTGCATGTCGTGTTTGGTAGTCTAAGTCATTGAAAGCATGCATGCCCCACATCTCTTATTGGTGGATATGTCAAGAAACAAGAAACAAGGTGGGAGTTAATGCACCGCGCCTAAGTATTTTGGGATTATTTGGTTTTCGTAAGGTGACTTATACACCTAGACAGAGGGAGTAGGGCCTAATGTATTCTTCGAGGATGCATTTGACTATTGATAAGATTTTAGATAATTTGCAAATTGTATCATGCAAAGATCTTTTCACGTTTCATTTTCAAAAAGAAAAAAGATCCTTTCGCATATGAATTTGACAGTATGCTTTGAGCAACTTGCATGTCCTATATTGCTCCTGTTTGGATACTCTAACTTAGCTAGAGGTTAGACTAACTCATGAATAACCCTGAACTAACTTTAGCTAAAGAGGTGTTTCGGTGACAGGGTTAGATTGACAATAAATGCACTTGATGGAGAGAGAAAAGTGATTTTTCAGTGGGCCCAAGGAGGTACTTACTGTGGGAAAGGTGAAGTGATGGTTTCTTCGCCCGAGCAACTTATTACTCTAGGAATATGGGAGTACCAGCGGATTCAAGGAATAGAGAAATGATGGTTGCTTCGTCCGAGCAACTTACTGTGGCGAAGGTGGGGCTCTGTTATATGACTGTTCACTAGTCATTACTAATGTGGTGCAACGACCAGGGTGAATCTGTCCCTGCAGTTGTGCACTCAATATTGCTGCACGACAGGTGGAGCTGGATGAAGGATGTCCCACATGTCGGCAACGAAGTTGAATTGTTTCTGGCATCGCTATCAATCCTTCAGGATTTGTTTATATGTACACATAATTTTAATGAAATTGTACTATGATGATATGAAGGTTTCAACTTTGGTTCCTGCAGGAAAAAAGGTTTCAACTTAGGATTCATGTGTCCTCTTGCCTCCAGATTATCTCGTTACAACATTCCATCAAATACAAATGAAGCTACCATGGCTGCTAATGCATCTCAATGGTTCGCAGATCAGCGCCAATATTCACATCACAACTGAAGACAAAGTTGTGAGAAGGTGTACAAATAAAGAAATATATATAATTGATCAAACAAAAAATGTAACATATGCAATGTGTGTGAAACAAAGTCATGGATATATTATATATAGAGGGAGCGATCCACGAGAAGAAAGTGGAGGGATCATCGGCATGAGATATGAATAGAATTGAAAACAGGGATGAAGTGTGTGGCTTCACGATTGATAAAGAGTGCCATCGAATTTATGTTTGCCAACGTCAAAGATATAGGGCGGCTGACCTACTAGAATTTGAGAGGGCAGAGGTGCAGTTTTTCTCTGTGACATGGATACCTACCTACAACGTTCGACTATCGGTGGGGGGGGAGAGGGGGCAGAGACCTAACTATATAGAGGTAGATCGACTAGTATATGTGTGGAGAAGGAGAGAGACCTAGCTATGTATAGAGGGAGATCGATCGACATCCATGGATATGTGTAGCAGAGGAATAAGGTTGGGAGAAAGACAAAGGTAGAGTGTCAGAGGGTTGGTGGTGGAGTGGCGTCTCACAAATGGTGGGAGAGGCCTACTAGACAAACGGAGGGTACGAGTGCAATATCAATAAGAGAGGGCGGGGATGTCTGTCTGTCTATGCACATGTGTGTAAGAGACGGGTCGGGAGGTATGCAAGGATTATGAGGGGAGACGATATGGTTGTGGTAAGCATACGTAACTACATAGGAAGATCAACCGTCATGTGTCCGAGAAAGGGAGAGACATAACTAGTGAGGTAAGTCTATCGGTGCGTGGGGAAAAAGAATTATAGTCGACCTAGCTATATGTAGGGAGATTAGTACATATACATGCACGCATGTGTTAGAAGAAAATAAGGTCCGGAGAGACAGACAGGGGGAGAAGGGTGCGATTAGGTGGTGGTGCGAGATGCCTACTATGTTGAGGGGGAGGAGTGTGCGAGTATGAGATCGATGAAAAGAGGGGTGGGAGTGTGCACCTGCGTGGAACCGTATTGGACATAGGGTGCATGGACGGTGAGAAGAGAAGAGGGAAAGTATGTGTTCGTGGGGCACACTTGGCTAGAGAGGTATATCGACCTGTGTGTGCCGGAAAGAAGGAGTCGGGGGGCCTACACACACTGCGGGTGAACGACCTAAAGAGAAATAACGAACGTGCGCGATGGAGGGGACGCTGAGGGAGGATGAGAGGGGGGCGGCCGGGTGCATGCACGATAGAAAATTAGCGCTAGCTAGCTACAAAGAGAAGAGGATTGTGAAGGTCTTAAAGACGAACATAGATCATAATTCATTATAAAAAAGTGGATACGTATACTTGAAGAAGATATCATAATGTAGAACATTGATTATAATTTGGGCTAATGTGTGGCTTTTGCAGCTCAGGGCTAAATACTTGTCATAATGTAGGGGGCGGGGCACTATACTTTGCATGATAAACACGGTGTACGTATGGAACATAGTTTAGATTATGAATATCTAGTTAGTACATCAAATGTACTATTATTTGGAATCAACATCAAGTGTATTCAAAAAATTGAATTCGAGTTCATATAGTACACATAGTTCATATCTATCTCTATAATAATCATGTGGTGTGTTGTTAAGGTAATACATGAATGATGGTTGAAGTTGGCAACAATCATGATTGTAGATTGTTATTGAAATAGAGAAACGAATTCAAATTTAGTTCGAATTGCAGTGGTAGTATAGACATTTGGATTGCACTAAAATGTTGGCATGAGTAGGTTACATGCATTATACAGCCAACGAAAAAATTTAATTGGACATAACATGGATCCATACTCCCTCCTTCCATCTATATAGGGCCTAATGCATTTTTTAAGACCGCCTTTGACTATTGACAAGATTAATAGTACATGAAATACACAATGCGAAAATTATATCATTGAAAGCTCCTTTCACACACGAATTTAACGGTGTGCTTTGTGTAAGTTGCATGTCATATATTATTGCTCTGATATTTGGTTGGTCAAATTTAGCCTTGAAAAATGCATTAGGCCCTATATAGATGGAAGGAGGGAGTAGCTTTGAATAGCATTTGTATAGTAAAACGGGACAAGACTCTCTCTTTGTGTGGTGTGAATAGTTTTATTTTTTTATTTTTTCATTGAGGGAAGTGCGAATTGATTTGGTACATACCACAAGTACAATAATACACGTTAGGATTGTCCCTAAAATTCAACCTGCACTGTGTTATATCCGGGAAATTTAGATATTGTGCTCCCAAAACTGCCCCCTTCACAACTTGCGCCTTGCTATCTCGAAATTACAACGTGCATGAAAACTCCCTCCAGTTGCCAAATCCCGACACGCGAAAACCCCCTTCTAACCCTGAGCCAAAAGGGCCGCTAGTTCAAACCGGTGGGGGTACTTTTGTAACACACTCTACATTTTGGACAAGCGCATCCCTAAGTCATGGTTCCCCTCCCATCGTCTCCTTTTCGCCGTTCAAAATCTGGCTGCCATAACCTCTCCGCTCCCGCCGCGAAACCCCACCATCCTCCGTCTGCCACCTCACCGCTGACCAGCCGGAGCCTCTTCCATGATGACGTCGTCCACCGCAACAGGTCAACGTCCCTCATCTGCCTCCCCGGATGAGGATCCGTCATCCATCCCGTCGTCCTGCCGGTTCAGCTGCCCTGTCCTCCACCTCCAAGGAGCTGCTCCGACAATCACCTTGTCTATCGCGGCTTCTCGATCCCCACAACAGTGCCTTAACCTACTCCACCGGAACCGCAACACCCTCACCGACTCCTCGGGCGAAGCCAAGGCCTACTCGGCGCCACCAAAGAGGCTGTACACTCATCGCATCGCACCTTCTCCTTAACTCGACCTCCCGGCACTGACGGTGCTCCATCCCGCACCCCCATGGAGCTGCTACCTCGAAGCCGGTGCCGCAGGCGAGATCTCCATGGCGGCTCTCCCCAGTGCGAGGCCCCTTCGTCGGCGGCGTCCATACCAGCCGGATCTGCTGCTACTGCTCCGGCTGTCGCTCGGTCGCTCGCACTCCTGCTGCTGCTCCGGCTCTCGCTCACTCGCTCGCTCGCCCAGCTGCTACTGCTCCGGCTCTCGCTCGCTCGCGCTGCTGCTGCTCTGGCACTCGCTCGCTCGCGCTGCTGCTGCTGCTCTCTCCCTCGCTCGTGCTGCTACTCTACTCTGATTTAGCTACACAACAGTCGACTAAATCGACTTTTGGGTCAGTCGATTTTCAGGTGGTGGGGGGTCTCGCCGGAGTTAAGGAAGAACCACCCGCAGCCGGGAGGGGGGCTCACCGGAGAGGTACCCCACTATCTATCTTAGGGTTCTGGGTGGGGTGCCGCTCGCCGGCGGTGGTGGGGCGGTAGCGTGGGGATCGCCAGAGAAAAAGCTTGGCACGGGGGGGGGGGGGGGTGGGTACTAGAGGGCTGCTCGGGGTGGCGGCGGACCAACGGTGGGGAGTTGTTTCGGGGCGGTGAGGTGGTGCGGGGTTCGGCCGGTGGTGGCTGGCGGCTCAGGGGGGTGCCGATTTGTAACACCCACGATGCGGCTATATCTCCCACGTGTCGAAGCACGACTTAGAGGTATAACTGCATTGTAAGAAATGTCGCAAGTGAGGTAATCTTCACACAACCCATGTAATACATAAGAGAAAGAGATACATAGTTGGCTTACAATCGCCACTTCACACAATACATGAATAAAGCACTACATCATCCAGATACAATCAAGGTCCGACTACGGAACCAAATAAAAGAAGACTACCCCAAATGCTACACAGATCCCCGATCGTCCCAACTGGGCTCCACTACTGATCAACTGGAAACGGAACAACATAACAAACACGATCTTCATCGAGCTCCTCCTTGAGCTCGGTTGCGTCACCTGCACGGTTTCATCGGCACCTGCAAACTGGTTTTGGAAGTATCTGGTGAGTCACGGGGATTCAACAATCTCGCACCCTCGCGTTCAAGACTATTTAAGCTTATAAGAAGGGTAAAAGGTATGAGGTGGAGCTGCAGCAAGCGACAAGCATATTTGGTGGCTAACATACGCCAATGAGAGCGAGAAGAGAAGGCAAAAGCACGATCGATGAACTATGATCAATAAGTGATCCTAGAACAACCTACGTCAAACATTACTCCAACACCGTGTTCACTTCCCGGACCCCGCCGAGAAGAGACCATCACGGTTACACACGCGGTTGGTGCATTTTAATTAAGTCAAACTTCAGGTTTTCTAGAACCGAACATTAACAAATTCCCATCTTCCCATAACGGCGGGCACGACTTTCGAAAGTTCAATCCCTGCAGGGGAGTCCCAACTTAGCCTATCACAAGCTCCCACGGTCAACGAAGGATATTCCTTCTCCCAAGACAATCCGATCAGACTCGGCATCCCGTTTACAAGACATCCTCGACAATGGTAAAGCAAATCCAGCAAAGCCGCCCGAATGTGCCGACAAATCCTGATAGGATCTGCACATATCTCGTTCTCAGGGCACACTCAGATGAGACATCCTACGAGTCAAACCAACCCTCAAGTTGCCCCGAGGTGTCCCCGCAGTCTACTCGGTTCGGACCAACACTTAGAGAAGCACTGTCCCGGGGGGGTTAAAATAAAGATGACCCTTGAGTCTGCAGAACCCACGGGAAGGTGGTAGGTCGTTAGTGCAAATGGTAAAATCAAGGGTGGGCCTTGCTGGAGGAGGTTTATTCAAGGCGAACTGTCAAGGGGTTCCCATTATAACCCAACCGTGTAAGGAACGCAAAATCTGGGAACATAACACCGATATGACGGAAACTAGGGCGGCAAGAGTGGAACAAAACACCAGGCATAAGGCCGAGCCTTCCACCCTTTACCAAGTGTATAGATGCATTAATTAAATAAGAGATATTGTGATATCCTAACAAAATATCCATGTTCCAACAAGGAACAAACTCCAATCTTCACCTGCAACTAACAACACTATAAGAGGGGTTGAGCAAAGCGGTAACATAGCCAAACAACGGTTTGCTAGGACAACGTGGGTTAGAGGCTTGGATCAACAATATGGGAGGCATGATAAGCAAGTGGTAGGTATCGTGGCATAGGCATAGCAAAAGAGCGAGCAACTAGCAAGGAAAGATAGAAGTGATTTCGAGGGTATGGTCATCTTGCCTGAAATCCCACAAGGAAGAAGAACGAGTCCATGAAGAAGACAAACCGACATAGTCGAACGAATCCTCACAACTCCGGAACGAAACCGAAGCTAACGCGAGAGGCAACCCGGAAAGAAGCAAACAACAAAGTAAACAACCATCACATAAGCATGGCATGATGCACACCCAAGTATGATGCATGTCCGGTTTAAAGAGGCATGACATGGCAAAATGCACAAACAATCCTACAAATTAAATGGAGCTCAATATGCAACGAGTTACATATTGACAAAACACCACATGACTTATTTAGTTCTCTCCTGTTTATGTACTCAACAATATTAAATGTTGATTATCATGACAAGGGGTGAAGCATATGAAAACTACCCATCTAGGCAAGTTTAAATGAGGCCGGAACACAAAACAACAAGTCCGGAAACTCCTCATGTGCATATTTTAGGTTTGGTACTGTTCTGCCCTAAACACAATTTTAGAGTTATTAAACATGCAAAGTAAAGCCACCATGTTAAACTAGGCATTTTTCCACCCCATTTACATATAAAGTTTGTTACAAACCGAGTTATGGTTAAATAGTTATGAATTAAATCATTTTAGCAAGTTATTTAAGCAAATTTAAACAAACAACATTTTAAGCATTTTAAACATGGATGAAAGTGGTATATTATGAAACTAGACAAAATTCTAA
The DNA here is from genome assembly GCF_003073215.2 of Triticum urartu. Lineage (NCBI taxonomy): Eukaryota > Viridiplantae > Streptophyta > Magnoliopsida > Poales > Poaceae > Triticum > Triticum urartu. The sequence continues at coordinate 274,637,247 of NC_053023.1, forward strand.
GCAACTTTCATATATTAAGTTTTTACTTATGATGCACCGTTTGTGAGTAATGAAATGCATGAAGTTTAGGGGCTGATTTGCAAAAGTGCAAATCCCTCGAAATTGATAAAATTGCAGCTAAGGAAAAAAAGAAACGGGTCGAAACTGAGCGCTCACATTGGGCCAGGCCCAGCAGAAGAAAAGCAAACGAGCGCTGGGGAGGGGGTCTCTCCCCATGGGCCCTGGTCCAGTCCGGAGGAAGATAGGCCGGCGAGGGGGCGTGCTAGGCCGGCCTTGCTGGATCTGGTGGCGATCGAGGCCTCCTGGTCCACACGGGGTGGTCAAGGCATGCGGGCGAGCACTCGTCTCCCTCGTGTGGACGAAGCAGCAGGGGTGGGAGCGACGCGGTGACTTTGCGCAGGGAGGCCCGACAGCGGGCACCCGAGGTCGATCCGGCAAGGTCTGACCGTGGAGGCGCGCCGGCGTCGAGGTGCGGCGACAACGGCGAGATCTGGCTAGGATGCTGCTTGGACGAGGCAGCGGCAAGCTCCGGCTCTGGCTCTCTGACAGAAAAAGGAAATGAGACAGAGATGTGAGAGGGAGAAGAGATAAGCAGGAAAGGAAGGAACGGGCGGCGCAGGGCTCATGTGAAGGTGGTTCTCGTCGGCGGAGGGAACTCCAGTGGCACTGCGGAACTTGCGGGCGAACGGGGCGACGAGGAGCAGGACGGGTGCTCCTCTCCCGATCCAGATCGGATCGAGGAGGCTGTGGCCGTGGGAGCTGCATGGGGCACCCCTTGGACGTTGGATTACGATCCAACGGTTCTGATGATTGGATCTGGAGTCTGGGGTGAACTGGGTGGTGGCTGAAAACAAGGAGAGAAGTGACTGCGCAGGTGACTGCGGGGACGATCCCGAGGTGGAGCTGGTTTGGCGGCGGGGTGAGGAAAAATGGGAGTTGGTCTAGGGTTAGGTTGTTTAAATAGGTAGGGGATTAGGTTAGGGGCTACCTAGTCCCTCAGATCAAAATTGGACGGTCAGGAAAAATAGGCTAGGGAGCCAAATAAGAAAACGAAGACGGTTTATAGATGTTTGGGGATGATCCGGACACAACGGCGGCGACAGTCCGGGTCGGGTCCGGGACAGTTTTCGGGCGCCCGCGCAAGGAGGGCTGCGGGCTGACGAGAGAGGTTAGGTTGGGCCTGGTGGTTAGTGGTGGTGGGCTGTGCAGAAAACCTCAGGCGGAGAGAAGAGAAGAGAGAGAGACCCGGCAGCGGTTTCCGGAGACCGAAAACGTCCGACGAAAAGACCGGCTACTATTGCCGCTATACTTATCCGTTGGGGCGTCAAACGGACTCCGAATGCGATGAAACTTGACAGGCGGCCTTCCTACACTATAATAAGACTGCACGCCAATTTTCAACCCATTCCGAGAACATTTTCCGTCCACTTATAAAAATACTGTTTTGGACATGCCGCGGGCGCGTGCAAGTGTGTCTGGGCTCAGAACGGACAATGGAAGGAACTGGGAGACCGGGCAGACGCAAGTTTGAAAACATGATGATGCAAAGCATATGATGAAATGATGAAATGCAACATGCAAGCAAAAGACATGGCAACGACGGTGAATGACTGGAAGACACCTGGCACATCGGTTCGGGGCGTTACACGGTTGAAGATGAACTGCAGGCCCTCCCTAAACTATCCCATGTGAAGTGCCTCTCTGCTACCATTGCGTTCAGTTTCGACAGTAACATTCAGATTCCATAATAAATTTCAGTTTCGACAGTTAAGTTCAGAGTCCATAGATTTTACCTCATCCGTTGTAGTCAGGTGGTTTTTGGTGATGTAAATTTTACATCTATCACTTTTTGGTAATGCATTTTACATCATCTATTGGAAATGCTATTAGAATCCCACTTGAGATGAACGATGTCTGTCTTGTGCTGCTTCAGCCTTGACGTCTTACGGCTCACCGGAGCTGCTCCGACGACGGAACGATCCATCACAACAGAGCAGTGCCCTGGACGCCATCTATAGATTCCTTAGATCTTCCTCCACACCTCCGACAGCCACCTCTGCCTCAACTTCTTCAATGACCAATCCTATGCATGAAAACAAGACCAAGTGCATTACTGGCAGAATAACATTCTAACTGTACATGCTTTCATATGGTTTCACTTTATTTTGGCCATTTTTCTTTGCATTGCTCTGCTCCTCCAATTCCTATGAACCAAGCACCCAAGTTGACAGAAATCCTGTGTTCACAAATGCTCTGTTTCCCATGTGCATTCGTATCCTATTCTGGTGTTTTTCCTCCTATCCCTGCATTTTTAGAATCATGCAAGCCAAATGAGCCGTTATAGAATTACTTCAGTTACAGGTAGGTGTCGAAGAAAACTTTGTGTGGTTTGTCCTGCTCCTGCCGCGACGTCGTTCACCTCACCTGAGCTGCTCCATCGACAGAAGCATCCACCAAACCAGACATCCGACTCCTGATCCTGACCGTCTTTCGCTGCCTCAGATCTCCTTCCCTGCCGCCGGCACCCACCGCAACGGCATCACCATCATCGACTCAGCAGATGAACCTGAGTAGTAAATGGGTCCACAAGAGAGGTCGCACTCTTTTGTTTCTGCTTATGTTATGCATTGCTTAATATTACCTGCTACTTTGTTGTCATGTTCACCTCTTAGACTCCATGTCAGGTCCAAATTGATGTTCAAACTTGAGTTCTAAATTAGTTGTGGGGCACATATCGCGGCAGCAATGAATAGTATCTGTCTCTAATATATGGTTCACCTAGGGTATGCCTATGTTGTTCATCTTGGGTGGGAAACAAATAGTAAAGCAATCATCATCAGTTTTTTATTAAATTAAAGTAATCATCAGCCTGCTATCATTATTTTTGGATCCATCCACTGGTTGTTACCATTACTCTAGATTTCTGCATGCTCTCCTTACATAATCTCACTATAATTTTTGTATGCATGTCAGATATTGTACATAGTCATGTTGAACATGTAGAGAAAAAGAGAAGAGTTTTGCACAGCAATACAATGTCATGCATACATCACTCCATGGTGGGTTCAATGGAAAACCCTCCCCCTTCTCCAGATTGTAATCCAGAGGAAGATATCTGTTCTGAGGTAGATTCAGACGTAGCTAACCACTCCTATTTACCCCCAAGGTGTTTTCTCTAACTTGGCATGATGATGTTAGTCATATCATGCATATGTTGCCTTGTAGTGCCTACTTTCGACATCAAGTTTAGACATGTTCTGTAATGCCACTTGTTTAGTTTCAATATCATATATGGGAATTATGCAGTCTCATGTCTTTTAGCCAGCCATAATATATGTGAAATGTGCAATGCCATCCTGTTTAACCAGGCATCATCTATTTGAATGATATCTGGCCCATCCTTTTCTTCATTAAATTTCCATTTGTCGAAAATGTTTGTATATTAAACTACTCTTCCTGTGAATCAGCCATTTGAGTGGGTGATGGAAAAATCTGGAGTGAAAACAAGGCCTTCAGAGAAGACTGTGCTACCTATCGAAGCAGATCTCTTGCTGGGTCCCGATAGCTCCGCAGAGATGGATTCAGAGACAGATGACCAGTCCTATTCCCCCACCGAGGTGTATGCTCTAACTTGGCACCGTTCTACTGCTCATATCATGCATATGGTGTCTTGCATTGCATAGTTTAGACATCATATACACAATATTCAACACCATGTTCTTAGTTCAGACAAAATATATGTGAATGCTCTCCGCTTAGCATATAAATCACATATGTGAATTAAATCATGCAATCATGGTTACTTAGATAACATGTATGTGAATTATGTCATGCGATCATGTTTAGTTAGTCATCATATCTTTGAATTTTGTTATGCTATGCTATCCAGTTTAGATATACATCATATATGTGAAATTATGTCATGCTATCCGTTTTAGTTAAACAATATACATGTCAATTATTTAATGCCCTCTTTTTCCACACTATCTATTGCATCTGTCTCTCATACAATGTCTGTACATTCAACTATGTTTCATGTTTATCAGCCATTTGAATTGGAGCGGGTGATGGCAGTATCTAGCGGAGTAAAAACATAGTCTTCAAATAAAACAGTGCTACCTCTTGGTGTAGATAGCACCCGGTTGTACATGCACGAGAACCATCCCTACCACACATAACCCAAACTCTCGCAGATTTTACCCCTACTACGATGGACAGAGAACCAGCTTCACCCAATCTAACCCCAACCCCAGCAGATAGTAACCCAGTTCCTATTGACACAATACCTTCTCCACCATAGAGCTCCCAAACAAGAGCAGTTAGTAAGGCAGCTCCAGTGCCCAAAGTGCCAGTACTACCACGGCGAACCCCAACTCCACCAGTTAGTACACCTATTCCCGTGGAGGAAGCACAACCAACCATTCATAGTTTAGCATCTATCACATTTGATGTTGTTAAATCCTATGTGTGTATCTTCCCATCATGGAAATATTATACCGAAGATGAAGGAAAATGCTAGTTGAAGGGGTTTGTTGTAACACCCACGATGCGGCTATATCTCCCACGTGTCGGAGCACGACTTAGAGGCATAACCGCATAGTAGGCATGTCACAAGAGGGGTAATCTTTACACATCCCATGTACTGAATAAGAATGGGATAAAGAGTTAGCTTACAATCGCCACTTCACACAATACATAAATATAGCATTACATCATCCAGATACAATCAAGGTCCGACTACGGAACCAAATAAAGAAAGACAACCCCTAATGCTAGATCCCCGAACGCCCCGACTGGGCTCCACTACTGATCAACTGGAAACGAAACAACACAACGAACACGATCTTCATCGAGCTCCCACTTGAGCTCAGCTGCGTCATCTGCACTGGTATCAATAGCACCTACAACTGGTTTTTGGAAGTAATTTGTGAGTCACGGGGAATCAGCAATCTCACACCCTCGCGATCAAGACTATTTAAGCTTATGGGTAGGAAAAGGTAGTGAGGTGGAGCTGCAGCAAGCACTAGCATATATGGTGGCTAACTTACGCAAATGAGAGCGAGAAGAGAAGCAAAGCACGGTCGTGAACTAGAAGTGATCAAGAAGTGATCCTAAAACTACTTACATTCAAGCATAACACAAGAACCGTGTTCACTTCCCGGACTCCGCCGAGAAGAGACCATCACGGCTACACATGCGGTTGATGCATTTTAGTTAAAGTTAAGTGTCAAGTTTTTTACAACCGGATATTAACAAATTCCCATCTGCCCATAACCTCGGGTATGACTTTCAAAAGTTCAAACCCTGCAGGGGTGTCCCAACTTAGCCCATCACAAGCTCTCACGGTCAACAAAAGATATTCCTTCTCCCGGGAAGACCCGATCAGGCTCGGAATCCCGGTTACAAGACATTTCGATAATGGTAAAACAAGACCAGCAAGACCGCCCAATGCATCGACATCCCGATAGGAGCTGCACATATCTCGTTCTCAGGGCAACACCGGATGAGCGCTCCGTACAACTAAAACCAACCCTCAAGTTTCCCCGAGGTGGCGAACTTTGATGCCTAGTGGATGTAATATGTGTAATAGCTGTAATATGCTAGTGTTAGTTGCTTGCTTATTTATTTCCTTATTGTCTTATTTAGTTGTTTGCTTGTAGTCACTGCAGTTCTTTTTCCGCATTTTTCTAGTGGCCACAATAACCTATTTTTGGTAACTAGGACACAATAATCATGGCAAAACACGGGCTGTTGTAACCATGGGCCTCCTGCGGGCCGTAGGATCTGTGGGCCTTCTACAGGCCGTAGGTTCCATGGGCCTTTTACGGGCCATAGGATCCATGGACTTTCTACATGCCGTATGATCCATGGGCCTTCTACGGCCCGTAGGATCCATTGGTCTTCTACGGGTCGTAGGATCCATGGGCCTTCTATGGGGCGTATAATCATTTCGCCGAACATGGGTCGTACTATTCATGGATCATAACGGGTCGTTAATAGGACGTATTTGATAACGCTATGAAAATAGCCCAACGGGTTAATGGGCCACAAATGGACCGAATGTAACCATGGGCTGTATTTGGCCCACAAACGGGACATGCCAATAACAGACCGTATCTAACCGAATTCTAGAAATGAGCCCAAGAATAAATGGGCCCTTAGAAGGCCGAAAGTTAACACAGGCTGGAAACGGCCGACGGAATAATGGGCCGTTAATGGGTATAAAGCGATACACTGTTCATTATGGGCCAGTTTCATCTCGGGCCTTTAATGGGCTGAGAGTTACAAAGGGCCTCATATGGGCCGAAAGACATCATGGGCCATACATGGGCTGGAAGTTACAATGGGCTGGAATCATATTGGACGGCCCAGATGAAGCTACTGGGCTTAATTCCGATAGGCCATAACAGGTCGATAGTTAGCGGGCCGTAAATGGGCTATATACGAACATGCCGTTAACATGCTTTCCATGGGTCGGCCCGTTACCTTTTGACCAAGTCAAACGGGCTGGCCTTTTCACCGGAATGGGCCTCTGTTGGACCGTGCCACGTGTCGACGTATCATAGGCGCCTCCTGTCCAATGAGTGACATCTATCCCAATGGTGAGCCAACACGTGTTTCCTCTGGCCAATGAGAATTTTACACATGGAAAATCCCCATTTGTCTGGGCTGTTAACGGGTTATCGGATCCAAAACCGGACCCGATAGCTTAACGGTGACCTGTTATGGTGGATGCCACATGTCGGTCACACTTGATGAAAGAACTTCTATGACGGGCAATTTATCGTCATGGAAGTGGAAAGTTCCATGATGATAATTTTGGTAATGTCATGGAACACTTCTACGACAACACATGTGTGACTATCTTGATTCTGTCATAAAATTGTCATGGATGTACATGCATGATAGGAAACGTGACCTACTATGACAAACACGTATCATCACAAAAGTGTATTTTTCGTAGTGCTTCTTGTGCCTCTCGGTGAGCCCCTCTGCCAATTCCCTCCTCCGGTCCCCACTCTGTATCCTGGCGTAGCTCATCGCCCGCGCATCCCCGCTCGTGCTCGACCGGCCCCGCCCGCCTGCTGCGCAGCTGCGTACGTCCATGGCCCTGCTCCGCACCGCCACTGCTATTCCTGCTAGTTGATGCCGCTCCTAACTGCTGCTCTCCGTTGTTCCTGTCTCGCGCCACCGCCGCCCCCTACAGCCACGCGCCTTGCCATGGCCCGTTGCTCTCTCCCGACTGATGCGCCTGGCCACGCACATCGCTGCTGCAGCCGCCCCTATGCGGCCCTGACAGCCGATGCCTGCTCGTGCTGCGGCCGTCCCTTGCCTCGCCTACCCGTTCCCGCTTTCCCCTACGCGGTCCCACCGCTAGCGCGCCCCGCTCGCCACCAGCATGCACCGTCGCGGCTATCGGTTTCTGCCCCACGTTCCCCTGGTCGAGCCGCCTCCAGTCGTGCTCGCCTCCTGGCACCTTGGCCGCCGACGCCCGCCCGCTGCCGGCCGACCCCTGCCACTGCGCTGCTGCTCCCCAGCGCCCGTTGTCGCCCGATACCGGCCGCGCCCGCCGCTAACTTGCGTCCGGCCTGGCCGGCGGTGCTGTTGTGCCCGTGTGTGTCCAGCGCTGGGGCCGGTCGACTTATCTAGGTTTGGGATAATTCCCCTTACTCCACTGACCTGCGCCCCCATGTTTTAGTTAGTGGGGCTAATCCCCTATTAGTTAAACATCCTCTTAAATATTCTAATTACAGTATGACAGGTGGCGCCCAATCCTCTAGTTCCCCATTTTACTAAATTATTACTTGTTCCAATCACACCTGGGGCCACCGCACTATTCACATTTGACCTGTCAACTGTTGATTGCTGAGTCAACAGTTGACCTGGCCCCACTGTCATCCTCACTACCCCCTGCTATGTACACTTCTATGTGTACACCTAGCAAATTCAGTTTATTTTTTGAATTAATATATAAATCCAGAAATTTAGATAATGTTTAAATATTTGAAAATTAATAGAAAATAAATTGTAGCTCAGATGAAAATACTTTGTACATGAAAATTTCTTAGAAAAACGTGACGAATCAGAATACGCACTCTGTTCGTCTACCACACGTCCCTAGCATAATGAACATGGAACAGTCCCCCTCCATATCATTTGTCCGAAAATGCTAAACATCGGGAAAACATTTCCGGATATTTCCCCCCTTCGCCGGTATCGTGTTGCCCTGCGTTAGAACACCCCTAGCACCACGTATCGTCATGTCATCCTTAGTAATGTATAAGCATGCTTTGTATTTACTCTTTCTTCCCCCTCTTCTCTTACGTAGACCACGAGACCGCTACTGATGCCACTATGATTGACTACATCTTCGACGACACTTCTTCCTTTTGAATAGAGCGTCCAGGCAAGCAAGCCCCCATTGAACATTCCGATATCACCCGTTCCATTCTCTCTCATGCTTGCATTAGATTTTGCTACTGTTATCGAGTGCTCCTATTTTGATGCATAGCCTACTTTTGCAACCTGCTATTGTACCTTACCTGCTTATCCTAAACTACTTAGTATAGTTTGGTTTGTGATCCACCAGTGACCCCTCACCTTGTCCTAGTTGCCTCGGCTTGTTGACTGATGACTCGATCAAATCGATGTCCAGAGCCCGACACATCACAGCACACCGCTTTTGTTGCTCAACTCTGCAGAGGTACTATTGAGTGTCGAGGGTGATACCTCGTAACGCACTCCTGATGATAACTCTATAGTGAAGCTATTCGTTCGTGGTCATCAAGGGTGATTCCTCCTTCACCACTCCTGATAGGACTCTTTCGTGCAACACCTCAAGTGTGAACCTCGAGGGTGAGTCTCCTAATTTCACCTTGATGATTACATCGAGTGGATTCCATCGAGGGTGATTCCTCGGGTTTCCACCTTGATGTTAAAGACACACAGTTACCTTTACCTGTAGGCCCCATGCACTGTTACTATGGGGCTGAAGGGACAGGTGGTACCATCCCTGTAGAGGTGGATCTAAGTTCTCGATAGTCTCTGGTTAGTCCGGTCGGCATTGAGGGTACCCGTGAGTTGACGTGAAAGTCGGGTGGGCCCGAGGAGCACCCGCGAGATAATTACGAGGCACAACCGGGCAAGTGGAACGCCCTAGAGAGAGAGGGAGTTGGGCCCTTGTCGTACTTCCTCGAGACGAGGCGACGCGGTCACATTGTCGTGAGTCTCTACTCGTCTCCGCGAGCTCCTAACACACTAAGGATTTGGGTATTTGTTTTGAATTGGCCACTGGCCTTTACACACTAACCACCATGCGGGAATAGTTATGGGCACTTAGTGTCGTAGTATCAGCTGAATCTTTATCAGACGTCCAGTTCAACATCACGGCATGGCTGGGCCGGCACCATCCATGTAGAGGTGGAGCCTGGACCCGCCTTGCACGCAAATACCCAGAGTGCAACGGGCAATGGGACCAAGACCCTAGAGTTCTTAGGATGTAGACTGGCGGGGACCTCTCAGCTGAGCCTAGGTAGGGTTGCGACGTGTTGATCGTCCTAGGCTGGGCATTGACTCTGAAAAGTGTGTCTGGACAGGGTAATCAAGCATGTTGGGTAATGTGGTGCACCCTACAGGGAATATTATCTATTCGAATAGCCGTGTCTGATGCTCGGGGTTGTATCCCGATATATTACCATTATAAATGGATACTTGAGACATGTGATGGATATGATGGCTCCAGGATTTCTTTCTTGTAGGGAGTCGATGAAGGATCTCTGGGCATTAATGTTACAACATGCTTGTTAAATTATAAAATGCTATTCTTAACTCTTCTGAATGTTGCAAGATGCTTGAAGATGCTAGTCTTTGATAGGCTAGGCCTTCCCCTCTATTCTGCCATTCTGCAGTTCATTCCATAGATACAACCCTTCTATTTGACACTGATGCATACTTAGTATTGAACTGATGCTTGCGAGTACTTTGGATGAGTACTCACGGTCGCTTTGCTACCCATTCCCCCCTTTCTTTTATCTTTCTGGTTGATGCAACCAGATGATGGATCCCAGGAGCCAGATGCCACCCCCTTTGACTACTATTACTACTACCCCAACGGAGCCTACTACTATGTGGAGACCGCCGACGACCAGGAGTAGTTAGGAGGTCCCATGCAGGAGGCCTTGCCTCTTCGATCATTGTTTCTTTTGTGCTTGCCTTCTTAAGGTAGTCTTGTCTAACTTATGTCTATACTCAGATATTGTTGCTTTCGCTGACTCGTGTGCTTTCGAGCTTCTGTATTCGAGCCCTCGAGGCCCTTGGTTGTTAATATGAAGCTTGCATTATTTTATTTGTGTTGTGATATCTTCCCGTGAGTCCCTGATCTTGATCGTACACATTTGCGTCTATGATTAGTGTACTGTTGAATCAGGGGCGTCACAAGCTCACCCCAACAATCAGCTCGAGTCTTCGAACTATGACATATGGGTAGCTTTTGGGGGAATCATATAACGCTGAGGGCAACATAATCCATTATCCCGTGTAGCCGTTAGTGCGTATATGCAAGTGGCAGTCCCAGATCAAATATACTGAACTCGTTAAGCGTGTTATTATGAAATAACCGCGGACAATGACCTGGGTCCAGTCCAACCTCTCTCGTAAATGGTCTCCACCTGCCCTGTCGTTCTGCCACAAAGAATGTCTTGCAGGTGCTCTCTAATCTAACATCCCAAATTTTCAATTTGGAATGTTATACATAGGTCAATCATGCATATCATATTTTATTGCATTTTCGTGTTGCGATCCTCGAAATTCTAAGCAACTCAAGGACCCACAGAGAGAGTTGGGGATTTCACTGTTTTCATATTTGAATTTTCTCAAATATCGAAACAAGGATCACTATGATTTTAATAATTTTTCTCTCCGAAAATATTTCATATTAAAATTATATCAGAGGAGATAATATGACTTCTCTAAAATAAATGAAATGTTGGAGGAAAAATATTAAAATCAATTTATATATTTTATTTGGATTTTATTGCAATTTTATGTGAATTAGGAAAAATGCGTGTTTTTCAAAATTACATTAGAGGCCCAAATAAATGTTCACTTTGTTCGCTATATTTTTAGAGGACGGGGAAAATTTATTTCACGATTTTTGGAGTCCGACTATTATTTATTTTAATCGTTTTTCTGCGCATCGGAATATTTTTTAAAAACAAAGTTCTAACCGACTCCGGGCCGTAACCGGCCAGGACTCCCCAGGCCGGCCCCTTTATAAGTCGCACCCCGCGACCACGCAGCCCACCCGAGCCCAGCCGCCGCCCCGCGCCCCAAACCCTAACCCTAATCCGCCGCCGCCCGCGCCAGCCGCCACCGCCGCGCAGCCGCCCCATTCCACCGCCCCGCCGCCGGAGTACGCCGTCGCCGCCATCCTGTTCCATGAGGTAGCCGCCGATTTTTTTAACCGATCGGTTTTATTCCGTAAATCTAGATCTCTTTTTTAATCGATTTTGTTTTGGTTTTTCTCGGTTCGGTTAAATAGTGGACGTTCGTACGTACGTTCGTTTTAACGAATGTTGTTCATCCCTTAGCCGCAGACAGCGAACGTTCGTTCATTAGCCTGTTCGTCAGTTTTTCTTTTTCCAGGGTTTTCCGCGATTATTTTCGAACGCGATTTCTGCCCTGTTTTTCGTTTTAGTTTATGTTTTCGCTTGTTTATCCAAATCAGGTGAAACAAGAGCCTAGATCTTCGTCTCGAAGCCCTCTTTCTGCTTAACCAACTTGAACAAGATTTTGGTACTGTAAAATTTGACTTTAGTCCAGATTACTAAACGAATATTGTTTCTTTCGTAGTTTGAGTTTTGTTGCTCCATTTAATTTGATTATTTTTGCAAACCGGAGTTCTTCGGTTGAACTTTCTGGTTAGATCTTCTTATTTGAGTTTTATCTTTGCATCATTGCTTGATTGCTTATGTATGCTATTGTTTGTTTGCGATAGAACACCCGGAGTGCGAAGCGTGCTACTACGAGTCTTTAGGATTTGCAGATCGTCAGCAAGGCAAGTAACACTTTGATCATACCCCTTTATCACCCAATTTTTATGCGTTAGTTTCAACCCTCACACATTGCATGCATAGGATCTCTTAACATGTGGGTCTAGGAAGTAGATGATGAGGTAGAACCTATTACCTGTTATATTATCAAACCCTTGGGAGTTACTTCTACGTTATGCTTATATTGCTATGCCATGCTCGTAGACGTGGATTGGGTTTGAGTGTATCCATGACAGATGTGAGTTGTTAATTAATGGTTCAACTTAAGGTGGCAACTTTAATACACATCTTGGTGGATTGCTTGTGGGAACCTGGAGAATCCAGTGTTTTCCTAGGATATCCTGGAGTACCCGTGTGATCATCGTATGACTCGCCACCCAGGCTCAAAGGGATCATAAGATTATTCATGCTAGAAACTTCCATGTGCAGCCACAAGCCATTATGGGCTCTAGCATAGTTGAGTATGTTGTGTGACCTCTTTCAATGGTGGGCTAGCAGATGTAGGGGAAAGTAGGTGTGACAGTCCACCCAGAGTAAAGAGTTAATGCTTACGAAAGACTGTGCCTCGGTCATCCGTTTCTCAAACACCCTGTAGTGCGAGAAATCTAACGGAGGAGATCGAGTCTTGTGGGGAAAAGTGCGCAAACCTCTGCAGAGTGTATAAACTAATCATGGTTAGCCGTGTGCCCAGTCATGGACATCTTGAGTATCTGGTACTTGAATTATTGATTTGATCTCATCACTCTAAATTAATTTGACGGGTGTTAATGACTACTTTAATTGGGATTGAGTTGGAGGAACCTTCTCAATGTTGTTTCAACTACCATGATAGTTAAATAAAATATATTCCTTTGTTGTAGGGAAAAATTGGCTTTTCACAAAAACATATTAACCATAGAGCCTCCACCAGCCATATATGCATATAGTGATAGCATTTATCTGTTCATTACTCTACCGTGTTACATTGCCAGCATATTCCATGTGCTGACCCATTTTCGGGCTGCAACGTATCATGTTGCAGACTTTTCAGACGACGAGTAAGACATCACAAGTCGTTTGTCATGCACTCAAGTATGGCGTTGGAGTTGATGGACTCACTTTATCTTCCAAGCCTTCCGTTGTTATCTTATTTAGATGGCCTTAAGCCATATTTATTGTAATAAGTTCTCTTCGGAGACTATCGATGTAATAAGTGTGTGATTGCTACTCTGTTATAAATCCTTCGAGTACTATGTGTGTCAGCATTACCGATCCAGGGATGGCACTGAAGCACAGAGACTTGACCATCTGAGGTCGGGTCGCTACAAGATGTTATCAGAGCACATGGTGAATGTAGGACACGACCACTAAGATGAGCCATAGGTCACTCTTCTCTACTCATTTCTGACTCCTCCTCACTTTCTACTCTTTAGGATGGCGGACTCAAGGAAAAAGTTTGCACAACCAGATGAAGACACACCTTTTGGACGACACTTGAAGGAAGTCACTAGGTACCTGAACATCGGAATACCAAGCTTCACCGAGACCTACACCGCCACTTTACCAGAAGAGGAGCGCTGGATGATTCGAGTTCAAGTTCCAGGAAGGACATTTGCGCCAGTCACTAAATCCATAGAGTTTTCCTTTGATGCACCAACCTGGAGTCTAGGCAAGAGTATGGCAGCCCACATTGCTATAGGCCGTATTGGAGAAGTCTACAAATATGAGCTTAAGGACACTATCTACCAGATACATGGGTGCCAGGATGAGCAATGGGAGATGATCAGTACCAGGAAGGACAGGTCTATTGCAGCATCATCCAAGAGTTAAACCATCACATACGTCGCCAGGAGAACCAGATGTGCGCAAGCATGATATATTTGAAGAAGGCAATGACCAGGATCACAGAGCTAGAAGAGGAGCTTAAGTCAACACGCGATGGATATGAGAAGGAAATTACGATACTAGTGGAGATGAATGACGACCTAACAAGGAAGCTAGGCGTTTTCATGGGAGACCCCTTGCCAGGAGGAGAAGACGACGAACCTAAGGAGATTCGTTCTGAAGACTACATCATCATCGACGACACCGACTCTGACCCCGATGATAGTGATGATGATTATGAAGACGAAGCTGGAGCAGATATCATGGAGTCTTCCATCGATCAAAATTTCTAGTAGACCACTATGTGATCAGTAGTATTTTCCCCCATGTATATAGTATAGTCTGAGCACTGTAACGATAGTTAGATTGAATGTATGCCCTTGCTTGATTGATTGAGTGTTATGATATGATTCTGTTTGTCTCATGTGCACATGGGTAGTGCTTTCTCAGTAGACCTCATTCTATTCTAATCTCTTCCCTCTAAACCCATCAGATGCCTCCGAGACGTGATACCGGATTTGTCTTCCCACTGGAGCTCACTCAGTTGATCCAGCAGCAGAATGCCTTGATGCAGTTGTTAGTTCAGAACCAAGGCAACAACAACAACCCACCACCACCACCGCCAGTTGACAACTTAGCCCGTTCTCTGAGGTTGTAGCCACTGGTGTTTTCCAGTAGCACCGAGCAAATAGTTGCTGATGATTGGCTGCGCAGGATTGGAAGAGAGTTGACCACCGCAGGTTGCACAGATGCTGAGAAGGTGCATTTTTCCGCACACCAATTGGATGGACTAGCAGCCTCATGTTGGGAAATTACACAGCCACTTTTCCTATATCGAATGTCACTTGGGAGCAGTTTCAGCAAGCATTCTGAACCGCCCATGTCTCAGCTGGAGCTATGAGCATGAAGAAGCGTGAGTTTCACAACTTACACCAGGGGAACCGTACAGTGGGGCAGTACGTGGATGAGTTTAGTAAGTTATCTCGCTATGCCCCAGATGATGTGGCCACAGATGCCGCGAAGCAGGAGAAGTTTATGGAAGGGCTAGATGATGAGATGAGTATGCAGTTAATGGTGGCAACATTTAGCAACTACTAGGAGTTGGTAGATAAAGCTCTCATGATCGAAGGGAAGTAGAAGCAGATAGAGAGCCGCAAGAGGAAGTATGGACAAGGGAAGTATAATTCAGGAGCTCAACAGAAGCCTCGTTTTACCCCGAACTCGGGAGGACTTACACATAACCATGGAGGCCACACTAACAATGGAGGAGGTTCTCATAATCATAATGGCCCAAATAATGGGAATGGGAATGGAGTAAGCAGCAGTCATAATCGCTCCAATCCAGCCACACCCGCCAAGAGGGACCTATGCCACGTTACTTATTTCAAGTGCGGGAAGACTGGACACTATGCCACTCAGTGCCCTGAAGTGAAGAACGGAAATGGTAATGGGAACTCTGGGAAGAAGCCCAATCCATTTAACAAAGGACAAGTGAACCACGTGAACGTGGAGGAGGTTGAAGAGCAGCGAGATGCAGTAATTGATAAGTTTTTAGTTAAGTCATTTACTGCAATCGTTCTTTTTGATACTGGCGCATCGCATTCATACATATCAAGGGGATTTGTGGATAAGTACAAGTTGCCCACTAAATTTCTTAAGACACCTATGTTAGTAACCTCACCTGGAGCTGAGTATAGGGCAAGCAGTGGATGTTTTCAGATGCCATTAACCATAGGTAGTCATGTTTTCCCATCCAACTTGATAATTCTGGAGTCGCAAGGTTTGGATGTGATTCTAGGCATGGATTGGCTATCGATGTATGGGCGAAACATTGATTGCGCCAGTAAGTCAATTCTACTTACCACCCCGGGGGAAAAAGGATCAAGTATGTATCCAGGCATGCGCCAAGGAGAACCCAAGTAAATTCCCTCTCGGGAGTTGTTCAAGAGGAAGTGCCCATAGGAAGGATTATCCAGATGTATTTCCAGAGGAGCTACCAGGCATGCCGCCAAATCGAGACATCAAGTTTTTGATAGAGTTGTTGCCAGGCACCGGGCCTATATCGAAGATACCTTACCGGATGCCCGCGAATGATCTGGAGAAGATCAAGAAACAGATTAAGGAGTTATTGGAGAAAGGTTACATTCGATGGAGTTCATCACCTTGGGGAGCCCCAGTGCTCTTGGTTGAAAAGAAGAATGGATCATTGAGGATGGTTATTGATTATCGTGCGTTGAATGAAGTGACGATCAAGAACAAGTACCCGCTGCCGATGATTAATGATTTGTTTGACCAACTGCAAGGAGCTAAAGTGTTTTTGAAGATCGATCTATAATTAGGATACCACCAGCTGAAGATTCAAGAGAAGGATATAACTAAAACAGCTTTTACCACAAGGTACGGGCTTTATGAGTACACGGTTATGTCATTTGGATTGACTAATGCCCCTACCTATTTCATGAGCATGATGAATAAGGTGTTTATGGAGTTCTTGGACAAGTTTGTTGTGGTGTTCATTGATGATATCTTGGTATACTCAAAGGATGAAGAGGAACACAAGGAGCATTTGCGTTTAGTTCTCGAGAAGCTCAGGGAGCATCAGTTGTATGCCAAGGTCAGCAAATGTGAGTTTTGGTTGAAGGAAGTTGGATTTCTTGGATATGTTATATCAGGAGAAGGTATAGCAGTAGACCCTACCAAGGTTCAATCAGTCACTGAGTGGTTGGCACCCACCTCAGTTGGAGAGATCCGCAGTTTTCTTGGACTCGCGGGATACTATTGGAGATTCATTGAGAATTTTTCTAAGATTGCGAAGCCTATGATGACATTGCTGAAGAAGGACACCAAGTTCCATTGGACTGAAGAATGTGAAGCAAGTTTCCAGGAGTTGAAGAAACGTCTGACTACGGCCCCAGTGCAGATTCTTCCAGATATACGTAAGGATTTTCAAGTGTATTGCGACGCCTCTCGCTTAGGACTTGGAAGTGTACTTATGCAAGACGGAAGAGTTGTTTCGTACGCCTCACGACAACTTCGGCCGCACGAGTTGAATTATGCCTCGCATGATTTGGAGTTAGCAGCTATAGTGCATGCACTCAAAACCTAGAGACACTTTCTTATTGGAAACCGTTGTGATGTGTACACGGATCACAAGAGTTTGAAGTACATTTTACTCAGAAGGAGTTGACTCTCAGGAAAAGGAGATGGTTGGAGCTCATAAAGGATTATGACATGAAACTGCATTATCACAAAGGCAAGGCCAATGTCATAGCAGACGCTTTGAGCTGGAAAAGTTATGCCAATACCTTCTTAAGTAAAGGATTGCCAAAGGAGTTAGCAGAAGATCTCATGGAACTCCGTTTGGAGATTGTTCCTAGAGGTTTTGTTACAACATTGGAAGTTCAGTCTACATTATTGGGAAATATTCGAGAAGCTCAGAAAGACGATAAGGAAGTTGCCGAGATAAAGGAGAAGATGGCTGAAGGCTAAGCCAAAGCTTTTCATGAGGATGACCACGACACCTTGTGGTTTGAGGACCATATATTTGTGCCCAACAATGCCGAGATCAGGAAGTTGATACTTCAGGAAGCTCATGACTCGCCATACTCGATACACCCCAGAAACACCAAGATGTATCTTGATTTGAAGGAGCGTTTCTGGTGGACTGGAATGAAGAAGGATATTGCCGAGTATGTTGTTGTATGTGATGTAAGTCAAAGAGTGAAGGCGGAACATCAGAAGCCAGCAGGATTACTGCAGCCTATGCTGATACCCGAATGGAAGTGGGATAAGCTTGGCATGGATTTCATCACCGGATTACACAGGACCTGATCAGGATATGATTCTATCGGGGTAGTAGTTGATCGCTTGACCAAAGTAGCTCACTTTATCCCAGTGAAAACCACCTATACAAGTGCGAAGTTGGCCAAGATATACATGACCAGGATCGTATGTCTGCACGGAGTTCCAAGGACCATCGTATCAGATAGAGGAACACAATTTACTTCAAAGTTTTGGCATCAGTTGCACCAGACTTTGGGAACCAGATTAGAATTCAGTACAACTTTTCACACGCAGAAAGATGGACAGACTGAGAGAGTCAATCAGATTCTGGAGGACATGTTGAGAGCTTGTGCGCTAGATTATGGATCTAGTTGGGATGACAACTTGCCCTACGCGGAGTTCTCATACAACAACAACTATCATGCCAGTTTGAAGATGGCACCGTTCGAAGCCCTGTATGGAAGGAGGTGCAGAACACCTTTGATGTGGGATGAAGTTGGAGACCATCAGTTGTTTGGACCGGATTTGTTTAAAGAGTCAGAAGAGAAGGTTAAGCTGATTCGAGATAGACTGAAGGTACCTCAGTCCAGGCAGAAGAGTTATGCAGATTCAAAACGCAAGGAGGTAGTCTATGAAATCGGAGACAGAGCATATTTGCGAGTGTCGCCTCTGCGAGGAGTTAAGCGTTTTGGAGTTAAGGGAAAGTTAGCCCCGAGATTTGTAGGACCATACCGAGTTTTGGAACGCATGGGAGAGATTGCCAACAAGTTGGAGTTACCCGAAGGACTGTCAGGAGTTTATGATGTATTTCACAATTGCCAGTTGAAGAAGTGTCAAGCGGAGATGGCCGATATTCCTGAGAGATACGGTGCCCCTGGAAGCAATTCAATTGGACAGTGATTTGACATATGAGGAGAAACCTGTCAAAATTCTCGAGTTTGCCAGCCGAGTTACTCGCAGCAAGGTTATCAAGTTTTGCAAAGTTCAGTGGAGCCACCATACCAAGGATGAAGCCACCTGGGAACGAGAGGATGATCTACGGAAAGACCACCCACACCTATTTTCTAGTGAACCCGAATCTCAAGGGCGAGATTCATCTTAAGGGGTTAGGTTTGTAACATCCCAAATTTTCAATTTGGAATGTTATACATAGGTCATTCATGCATATCATATTTTATTGCATTTTCATGTTGCGATCCTCAAAATTCTAAGCAACTCAAGGACCCACGGAGAGAGTTGGGGATTACACTATTTTCATATTTGAATTTTCTCAAATATCGAAACAAGGATAACTGTGGTTTTAATAAATTTTCTCTATGAAAATATTTCATATTAAAATTATATGAGAGGAGATAATATGACTTCTCCAAAATAAATGAAATGTTGGAGGAAAAAATATTAAAATGAATTTATATATTTTATTTGGATTTTATTGCAATTTTATTCGAATTAGGAAAAATGCGTGTTTTCCAAAATTGCATTAGAGGCCCAAATAAATGTTCACTTTGACCGCTATATTTTTAGAGGACAGGGAAAATTTATTTCAGGATTTTTGGAGTCTTAGTATTTCTTTTAATCGTTTTTATGCACGTCGGAATATTTTTTGTAAGTTCTAACCGACTCCGGGCCGTAACCAGCCAAGACTCCCTAGGCCGGCCCCTTTATAAGTCGTTCCCCGCAACCCTGCACCCCACCGGAACCCAGCCGTCGCCCCGTGCCCCAAACCCTAACCCTACGCTGCCGCGGCCCGCGCCAGCAGCCGCCGCCGCCCCGTTCCGCCACCCCGCTGCCAGAATACGCCGCCACCGCCGTCCTGATCCATGAGGTAGCCGCCGGTTTTTTTATCCGATCGGTTTTATTCCGTAAATCTAGATCTCGTTTTTTTGAATCGGTTTTGTTTCGGTTTTTCTCGGTTTGGTTAAATAGCGGACCTTCGTCCATACGTTCGTTTTAACGAACGTTGTTCATCCGTTAGCCGCAGACAGCGAACGTTCGTCCGTTAGCATGTTCGTCACTTTTTCTTTTTCCAGGGTTTTCCGCGATTATTTTCGATCGTGATATCTGCCCTGTTTTTCGTTTTAGTTTATCTTTTTGCTCGTTATCCAAATCAGGTGAAACAAGCGCCTAGATCTTCGTCTCGAAGCCCTATTTCTGTTTAACCAACTTGAACAAGATTTTGGTACTGTAAAATTTTAACTTTAGTCCAGATTAGTAAACGGATCTTGTTTCTTTCGTAGTTTGAGTTTCGTTGCTCCGTTTGATTTGATTCTTTTTGCAAACCGGAGTTCTTCAGTTGAACTTTTTGGTTAGATCTTCTTATTTGAGTTTTATCCGTGCATCATTGCTTGATTGCTTATGTATGCTATTGTTTGTTGGTGATAGAACACCCAGAGTGCGAAGCATGCTACTACGAGTCTTTAGGATTTGCAGATCGTCACCAAGGCAAGTAACACTTTGATCATACCCCTTTATCACCTAGTTTTTATGCATTAGTTTCAACCCTCACACATTGCATGAGTAGGATCTCTTAACATGTGGGTCTGGGAAGTAGATGATGAGGGAGAACCTATTACCTGCTTTATTATCAAACCTTTGGGGGTTACTTCTATGTTATGCTTATATTGCTATGCTATGCTCGTAGACGTGGATTGGGTTTGAGTATATCCATGACAGATGTGAGTTGTTAATTAATGGTTCAACTTAAGGTGGCAACTTTAATACACATCTAGGTGGATTGCCCGTGGGCACCTGGAGAATCCAGTGTTGTCCTAGGATATCCCGGAGTACCCGTGTGATCATCCTACGGTCCGCCACCCAGGCTCAAAGGGATCATAAGATTATTCATGCTAGAAACTTCTGTGTGCAGCCACAAGCCATTATGGGCTCTGGCATAGTTGAGTATGTTGTGTGACCTCTTTCAGTGGTGGGCTAGCAGATGTAGGGGAAAGTAGGTGTAACGGTCCACCTAGAGTAAAGATTTAATGCTTTTTGAAGACTGTGTCTCGGTCATCCGTTTCTCAAACACCCTGTAGTGCGAGAAATCCAACGGAGGAGATCGAGTCTTGTGGGGAAAAGTGTGCAAACCTCTGCAGAGTGTATAAACTAATCATGGTTAGCCGTGTCCGCGGTTATGGACATCTTTTGTATCTGGTACTTGAATTATTGATTTGATCTCATCACTCTAAATTAATTTGACGGGTGTTAATGACTACTTTAATTGGGATTGAGTCGGAGGAACCTTCTCAATGTTGTTTCAACTACCATGATAGTTAAATAAAATATATTCCTTTGTTGTAGGGAAAAATTGTCTTTTCGCAAAAACATATTAACCATAGAGCCTCCACCAGCCATATATGCATATAGTGATAGCATTTATTTGTTCATTACTCTACTGTGTTACATTGCCAGCATATTCCATGTGTTGACCCGTTTTCGGGCTGCAACGTATCATGTTGCAGACTTTTCAGACAACGAGTAAGACGTCGTAGGTCGTTTGTCATGCACTCAGCTATGCCGTTGGAGTTGATGGACTCACTTTATCTTCCAAGCCTTCCACTGTTATCTTATTTAGATGGCCTTAAGCCATATTTATTGTAATAAGTTCTCTTTGGAGACTATCGATGTAATACGTGTGTGATTGCTACTCTGTTATAAATCCTTCGAGTACTGTGTGTGTCAGCATTACCGATCCAGGGATGACACTGAAGCACAGAGACTTGACCGTCTGAGGTCGGGTCGCTACACTAAGCCAACCCGACTATAATCATAACATGTATCATGTATCGTGTATATAATATATCCGTGATCATTGTCGCGAGGGGATCATGGCCCGATAGTATAGCATGACACATATAGAATACTAGCATGGGTATACTAAGCACATAGGGTAAAAGGTAAAGTATCAATAGTAGCAAGGACAAGCTATGCAACAGTATAGGATCAACCGATAAAGCAGTAACAATAACACTACACTAATGCAAGTAGTAGATGGAAAGAATAGGTGATATCGGTATGATCAAGGGGTTTTTCTTGCTTGGAAGCTCTGCCGGGAAAGACGGGTCGTCAATGACGTGGTCGTACTCAGGGTCACCGGCAATCTCGGGGTCTACCGAAAGAATATATTAGAGGGGGAATGACAAAAATAACAAGTGTACAAGTGCAACATAGATGCATGTCATGGCAATATATTTTGATGATATGCTCTAATGCATCACTAATCGTTTTAAAAGAAGAGGGAAATAACTGGTAACATTTTCCAAGCTCCAAGTATTTTTTGGCACATACGCCGACAACATATTCAGATTCTTCATAGTTTTCTGATAAACCTTCATATATAAATTATTTTCATCGGAGTTACGATTTATTTTCTATGAATTCCCAAAGTTTAAATGTTTTTCTAAAATTATTATTAATTTGAAATTAATAGAAAAATGCTAGGTGCATAGAGTGAAGTGTACACAGCAAGGGGCTATGTGGCTGATAGGTGGGGCCAGTGTGCTGACTCAGCCCAGTCAACAGTCAACTATTGACTGGTAAAAATGAGCAATGGGGCGCAACAACCATTTACTCATATTTAAGAGATTTTTATTAAAATGGTTTAGTTAGTGGTAGGACCTGCCTGTAATAGACTCATACATATTTTAAAGGGTTGTTTAGTCAGTTAATTGTATGGGGCCCATTGGTTAGTGGCTATTTAAGAATCTAAAGTTGACTCTAATTATCTAAGGCTAATTAACCCGCGGGGGTCCACATGGCATATTGCCAACACTAACTAAACTAAAAATTAAACTTAATAGGGGGTTGGCCTAATCAATAGGGAATGGCCTAGCGGCAGAGGAACATCCTAGCCAGCAAGGGCGGGCGTGCACACGCATGAGCACAGCAGTGGTCGGCCACAGCCGAGCACGACCAGGGCACGGGAGGCTATAGTGCGGCGCTCGCGGGACTGGGTGGTAGCATGCGGGAGCGGCTGGGTGCTTGGGCGCAGTGAGGAGCAGGAGAGCGCGCACATACACATGAGCTCGAGGGAGTTCTGGCCATGGTGAGTAGTGGCGAAAAAGGCATGGATCAAAGCCGAGGTCGAGGGGAATCAGAAGAGAAACTCACCTCCGAGCTTTCAGATGGGGTTAGGGAGCATGGGGTGGCAAGAAGAGGAGCAGGCGATGGCAAGGCTACACGGTGCTACTTGTGAGCTGCGTTGGGATTTCCCCGAAGAGGATAGGATGATGTAGTATAGTATAGGTATGTATTTCACTGAGTTAAGTGTTGGGGAACGCAGTAATTTCAAAAAAAATCCTACGCACACGCAAGATCATGGTGATGCATAGCAACGGGAGGGGAGAGTATTGTCTACGTATGCTTGTAGACCGTAAGCGAAAGCGTTATGACAACGTGGTTCATGTACTCGTACGTCTTCATGATCGACCAATCCTAGTATAAGTACGGCACCTCCGCGATCTGCACACGTTCAGCTCGGTGACGTCCCACAAACTCACGATCCAGCAGAGTGTCGAGGGAGAGCTTCGTCAGCATGATGACATGATGATGGTGATGATGATGCTATCGGAACAGGGCTTCGCCTAAGCACCACTACGGTATGACCGAGGTGGATTATGGTGGAGGGGGCTGCACACGGCTGGAAACAGTCAACTTGTCTATCCTAGGGTGCCCCCTGCCCCCGTATATAAAGGAGCAAGGGGCGAGGCCGGCCGGCCCTAGTGGTGCTCCAAGGGAGGATGAATCCTCCTCCTAGTAGGAGTAGGATTCCTCCTTTCCTCACTACAAAAAAAGACACATCCGTGACATTTTGGGCCGAAAGAAAAAAAATTCTGTCATACATATGACACTTCTATGACGATAATTGTGACAAAACCCGGTATCATCATAGATGTGGTGGGCTCCTACTTCTATGACAAAAAATCATGACAGAAAATGGGCTTTTCGTCCTGGGTGGTCCGGAGACGCAGCCGCATGACATTCTTTGGTCCATCCATGACGGAAAAAACCGTGGTAGAAGCGAGGGGGAGGAAAATTTCGGGGAGTTCCCTGTTACGGTGGGAGGTCGGGGGCCGAGCGATGCGTGTTTCTCTCGTACACGTACGCGCGTGTGTGCGAGGCGTTGGCTCTAACTGAACCCGAGCGAGGCGTTGGGCTCTAATTGAACCCGAGCGATTGCACTGCAGGCTACACGTTACTGAACCCGAGCGATCGATCGATGGATGTTAACTGAACCCGATCGAGTGATTCCTTCGCTACTGCTGCTAACTGAAGCCGATTGATGCTGCCTCTGGGATGAACAGTGAGCATTGCGGGGGGGGGGGGGGGGGGGGGGGGGGGGGGGGGGGGGGGGGTTGGATGAATAGTGAGCGGTGGCGTTGACTCTGGATGAACAGGACCCCGTCGTGTGGTGGAGGGCTGGATGAACAGTAGACGGTGGAGGGGTGCCCGTGGAGGGGTGGTTGAACAGGACCCCGTGGTGTGGAGGGCTGGATGAACAGTAGACGGTGGAGGGGTGCCCGTGGAGGGGTGGTTCAACAGTAGCCGGTGGAGTAGCTCGCGGTGGAGGCTGGATGAACAGGAGCCCGTGGAGGCTGGAGGAGGTCGGCGGTGGAGATCAACAGTATCCCGTGGAGTCCCGTTTTGCGGTACGCCACACCCCTCCCGATGAATGCGTCCCGTTTCTCCGTTGCCTCCCCATGAACACGACGCATTCCGTTGGCTCCCCATGAACACGACGCATTCCGTGGCCTCCCCATGAACACGACGCATTCCGTTGCCTCCCCATGAACACGACGACGACGTTCTTTATCCGTTCCGACCCAACCATGTACACGAGCCCTTGCCGTACGTATGCGCGAGTAGGCGTTCGAGACCCTGCCCATATGTACGTATGTGGCCGTATTTTCTTTCTTGCACCCTGGCCGTTGTATGTACATGTACATGCTACTTGCGCGCCTCTACTACGACACGTACGCGCCTCTACTATGACACGTGCGTGCCTCTACATCGACCAGTATATATGTACGTACACGTTCGCGACCAGAATGACAACTCTATGTACGCTTCGACCAGGTGGGTCCCGACTATCAGACACTTCCTTGCCTATGAAGATGTAGCTGGTGGGTCCCAGCAGTCAGGGGGGCGTATCATTTTGTTTTTTGCCCGAACGCACTTCCTTGCATGCGAAGATGTAGCTGGTGGGTCCCAGCAGTCAGGGGGGCGAATCGTTTTTTTTCAGACGCACTTCCTTGCGTGCGAATATGTAGTGGTGGGTCCCAGGAGTCAGGGGGCGAATCGTTTTTTTTCGGACACACTTCCTTGCGTGCGAAGATGTAGCTGGTGGGTCCCAGCAGTCAGGGGGAAACGTTTTTTTCGCGAAATACGGTGGCCCATCCGGTGGGTTCCCACTGTGAGGTGGATGAATAATTATTTTGCGCGTAATAAGGAGGCACTTCCTTGCTGCGGCCGTGGACCCAGCTGTCAGCCTCTCCACGTACAGTCCACGTCCGATGGAAGCCATTCCTTGACCACATTGACCACGCCGTGCCGAGAGCACCAGGGCGGTGGACGACGGCGAGGCCTAGGAAGGGGACGACCCAGAGCCGGGGAAGACGCGACAGTGGATGCCCACGCGTCAAGGAGTATGAGGGTTCACTCGTTCGGCTGCGCTGTGAGGCTGCCGTCGCCGCAGAATAACAGGGGGTGTGGGTGCGTAGAGGGATGCCTGGCCAACGGTGGTAGTAGTAGGGGGCGGTGAGGCCTCCGCGGCATCACTGCCGGCCATGGGCGGCAGGAGCAGGCGGCACGACCGGCGCTGCTTTGGGCGGCTGGAGCAAGAAGACCAGAGGTTGAAGAAGCACTATGGCCGTTGGATGGATATCGTACGGTCACTGGAGCTAGAATCATTCATATATTGACTAAAGTTGACAAAGGCCTCCGTCTCAGTCAACTTAGTAGGCCCACAAGTCAGCCTCCCACCAAGGTGGGTCCCAGGTAGCAGGGGGTATTCATTTTTTTGTGCGTAATAAGGAGGCACTTCCGGTGGGTCCGAGCTGATAGCAGGGGGAACGTTTTTCACGAAATACGGTGGCCCGTCCTATGGGTCCCAGCCGTCAGGGAGAAATGTTTTTTTTCGCGAAATACTGGTGGCCCGTCCGGTCAGTCCCTGTTGTCAGGTGGAGGAATAATTATTTTCCGCGTAATAAGGAGGCACTTCCTTGCGGCTGCCGTGGACCCAGCTGTCAGCCTCTCCACGTACAGTACTCTTCCGATGGAAGTCGGTCGTTGACCACATTGACCACGCTGCGCCGAGAGAACCACGGAGGTGGTCGACGGCGAGGCCTAGGAAGGGGACGACGCGGAGCCGGGGAAGACGCGGCAGTGGAAGCCCGCGGGGAGAGGAGTACGAGGGTTCACCGGTTCGGCTGTGGTGTGAGGCTGTCGTCGCCGCAGAATAACATGGGGTGTGGGTGAGTAGAGGGATGCCCTGGCCAGCGGTGGGAGTAGTAGGGGGCGCTGAGGCCTGCGTGGCAGCACAGCCGGCCACGGGAGGTGGGAGTAGGCGGTCCCGCCGGCGCTGCTTTGGCGGCTGGAGCAAGAAGATCAGAGATTGAAGAAACACGACGGCCGTTGAATTGACATCCAACGGTTACGTCTGCTAGAATCGTTTGTTGACGTATATAATAACTAAAAAAATCTTGCATACGCGTCAACTAAACAGGCCCACAAGTCAGACCACTCCCTCTTTTTTTTAATAATTTATATATAGCTCATGGCAACTTCTTATGCAATTTATTGCAGTCGTTTTTTTGGTTGGCCAGGGCCAATTTCGCATATTTCTGTGGATTCCAAACTATTTTTAATACCGACATGTCGAGCCAGATTTAAAGTACTTTGAAGATATATTTAAATTAGGTTAATGCCCACTAGAATAGGAATCTGAAAATGTGAAAAAATTCAGAAATTATAAAGTAATTGCCAATTTGTCATCTGTTTTTACATTTACAACCCATTTCATATTACTTTCAAGATTTTCAGGCGTCTTGAAAGAGTTGGAGCCCATCAGGGTGTAGAAAAATAAGTAGGCCTGGATTGGGTATTCTTCAGAAAAAATAAACTGGGCTCATTTTCACAAAGAAAAAATAGTTGGGCTGGTCACATGGTGAACATAAAATATAAGCCTAGGCTAGACGGGCCACAGCCCAGTTCAAACCCTACTCCGTCTCAACAATACCAAACAAAAAAATATTGCTCGAGTAGCTATGTCCCAGGTGTCAGCCGATCTTGTGCTGTTCTCTTGTCTATTGACTATATACGCTCACAATGTCGTGGGTCCCAAATGTCAGGAAAACACTAGGAGGAAGCATTTTATTTTTCCATACGCTGACGTGGTGGGCCCCTACTGTCATCCTCTCCACGTACTTCTGTCGATTCCTATTGTTTGTTGACGATGTTGACAACGCGAGAGGGCGGCGCTGCGGCGAGCGCACCAAAGCGCCCGGAGGACGTCGACGTTAACGATTTTGGAGACGGTGGGGCGGCGATGCGTGCGCTGAGGCACAGCCAGCCGTGGGAGGCGGAAGCAGGCGGCCCCGCCTGCACTGGTTTGGTTTTGGCGGCTGGAGGAAGACAGGACTGAATAAACCCGACAGACTGTAAAAGCAGCAGGAGTACTTAACAACCTTAACTGAAACCAGCAGGGGAACTTAACAACCAAAGCTGAAAGCAGTATGAGTACTTATATAGGTTCAACCGTACAAAGCACGTCTCGAACAGTGCTACTTTTCCTACAGTTAACCAAGGGTGAGGCCGCCAAGCCCCAGGACAAGGCCCAGGCGCCACCCCGCGCATCCACAACCTTCTGAAAGCGGCTTCATCTCGCAACATGGTCAATAAATAGGATATTCGCTTTAGAGCCATGGAAAAGCATGAACATAATCTTCTGTCCTATTCTCCAAGATGGACGGGCCTTCATTATTTGAGACCACCCATGAATAAGTATCTTTTCACCTCGAAGGGGAATTGAGTAGGTCGACATAAACATCATGTTGTGACCAAGCGCAAGTCTGACCCGACCATGGTCAGACATCTATTATAGGAACAATAGAACTCGGCAGTTCCTGTTTCAAGAGGATCACAGCTGTAAAACTGTGTATAAGCAATAGTTTATGAAAAACATATATAACAGAAAACAGGTCGTACCATAAGTTTCTCGACACAGTTGGACCTATTCAACGAGTGCAGCAGTGGCACACATATCCCACGTGGCCTTCCACCATTGAAACGCCCCACAAGGACCTCAAGACGATTAATAAAGTGTAGGAACTTGTGGATGTCGATCCAGTCAACTTCAGTGCCATTAGTAACAGCCGAGTTATTACAGAGTAACAAACAAGCAGACTGCTTAACTCTGAAAAAACCTACACGTGCCACCAATTATAAGAAAATATTAGTTAGAAGTAGCATCTTCATGAGAGATTCGTTGCTACTTCTAAAGTTAAATTGTGATTAGTTAGACAGAATAGGTGGATTAAGAAGTAATTGAGGCAACAAGCATGAACCAGATACAAAACTAACATGGATGAACAATTGGAACGACATCGGGGTGGAAGATCACAGTGAAGATGAGACCAGGTTATGCTATTTCCATCAACATTCATGCGCCAACTTTCAGTCCGTAACACTTGAGAAAGTTTATCCAAGTTCGGCCATAAAAAAAGCAGTGATCTTCTTGGTTCATGAACCAAACTCGGAACTTATATCCATGGCTTGTCTTCACTGTGACCATTAAACTAGTGTATTCAGTTATGGCAAGGCCTAGCATCTTGAGTACATGTGTTCTGGCAGAGCAAATAATACACTGCAGGAAAAATAATATGAGAACACAACATGTTCAAAAAAAACCCACCCTCCCGGATAGAAAAGAGGATTCTAGGAACATATTGTGCACGTTTCAAAATGCTGTGTTAGGATGAGAAGGAACAAGTGTGGTGTCTCGCCGAGGGCGCAGAAACCTATAGGGTACTCGCACTTTGGGCACTGCAAATGAAACACACTAGATTCAGTAGGAAGAAAAATGCATCAATGACTGCCATCCTAGGATTACCTACGACCAAGGGACTTGGATTTATCGGGGATGGATGAAGAATTCGTACCTGGTTCTCCATGAGAAAACCCTATGCAATCGCCGAGAGGGGGTTTTCTCCAAACAAGCAGACGAGGGAGAAGGGGATTCAGGCCCAGTGAAATATTGCCGCTTCGTCCGTCCAGCTTACTGCTAAAGCTGGAAAGGGGGGGTTGTGATTTGACAGCTCATTGGGCATTACTGCGGCGCTACGACCGGGGTGTGTCTACCGTGAAGTTGTGCACTCTAATTTGTGCATATGGCACGTGGACCCCGTTGCCGTTTGCCCCACATATCAGCGAAAGGAAGAAGAAAGACAGGAGTAACTAGTTACACATAAATATATTTTTGGACAGAGAGATACTCCCTCTGTAAAGAAATATAAAAATCTTTTATATCACAGGCTCACCTTGCCGAGAAATGTAATCCCTCTGCAACGCACGGACATTATTGGGGTTCAGCTTTTTTTATGGGGGTTTAGCTGAGAATATAATACTCAGATAGGCTCACGGTTCTAGACTTTGGGCCGCAAGCCGACCCTGCATGTTTGGGGGACCATGTGTTCTACCTCAGCGCTTTTCATATTGCAAGAGATTGGTACGGTGCTGGTTTTAGATGCTGCCGCAAGGCGAATACATAAATTGAATAAAGCACGACAACTGTTGGAATGAAATCGAATGACAGTTCCTAACCGGCAATCAGAGTTGCAATTCTATCAACGATATACCATGTGATAAATAATACTACCGTACTACTTATGCACACAGGACACTTGTTTCACCATGCCAGATTATTACATCAAAATCTCTTGGAGGATAGATCAGTTCGACAGTTGCGTGCTGCTACTGAAGAATTTCAAAGTTGATTTGGACCAGCTCTCCTTGCCAAGAAAGTTCGATTTTGACATCATCCCCTACCGCAAGATAGGATTTAGATTTTAACCTTGACCATCCTTTAGCATCAATCATCATGCGACCATCCTTTGTACTTATGGTATATTGAGCAGGTTCATTCACACCAAGGCTGCGCATGGTAAGAGAAACTTGGCCGCGGTCGTCCGAATTGTTGAACGACTCCCTCGTTGCTCTAGGAATTCTCTGTTTGCAAACAAGAAGACATACCCAAACAGTTAGGTCAACATAGTGAATCATGTGAAACAACATGGAAAGAAAAAAGAACGAAGAACTTGGGCGGCCAATGCTTACCAAGAAGGTGGACATGTCGGTTTTTGTTAGGACTTTGGTATATGAAGTGCGAACTGCAGCCCAGTCTGTTGCCGGTGCAACTGCACGGGCCAGAGCAGATGCAAGTGCAAGTGTTGGTGCAGGTGCCAAAGCCGCTGCTGCTGCTGCCGTTGATGGTGCTCCTTGTAGAGCTAGTGCCGGTGTTGGAGCAGGTGCTGGTGTCGATGCCCGATCCTCCGGTAGACCAGACTGATCCGCTGACGCGGTCAGTGCCCAATCCTCAGCTGGATCAGACTGAGCTGCTGCCACTGTCAGTGCTAGAGCAACTATCGGTGCTCGATCTGTGTGAGACAGCGGCGATCGTGTCTGGTCTGCTATGATCAGCTTTCTAACTTGACTAGGATCCGTGACCGTGATCCAGTTTTTTTCTTCATTTCTTTTAAACGCGAGAAGGACTAATTGTGGCGTTTTTGTTAAACCAAACTGCAGTTCATCATAGGGATTCAGCTTGTACTCAGACAATAGACTGATCCAATTTTTTCCAGTAATATAAGTGATGGACAGTGCCTTCGTTACTGACACGACATAAGAAGTGAAACCTGCAAAAATAGCCATCGTAGAGCAAACCAAACGGTTTATTCTGTGATGAATGTCACATGGCAAAACCTGCATCATAAAATTGCAAGAAAAGAAAGAAAACATGACATTAAATCAATAAGATTTAGACAGTAAATCAATAGGATTTACTTGACGTGACACGAGTGAATCCTTACCAGGAAATCACTATGTTGAAGTACTAAACAGAAGATTGATCGTCCAACTACGCGTGGCATGCAGGGGCCCCGCCTACTCCCACAAGCAGGACAGTCCAAAGGCCGTGACAAATCGTATGGACCGAACATCCATGGGACTGGAAATCCTGGTGGGTGCGATTAACCCTACAATGCATACAGATATTGGAGTGTAACCATAATTGATAAACCGTCCTCACAAAAAATATGATCTGGATACTTCAAAATATACAGACTGAATTGAGTGGACAGACATTAACATAGACCGTTCTCAGGACTGACCACACACCAAAAGCGGCAGTACTAATAAACAATACAGGGTTCACAAACACAAATCCAGTACTGAACAATAGTACTTACTACAGACAAGCAAAGTTGCACTAACTAAACTCTGCAGATTATTTCTTGCCACTGACCTACGGGATGAACCCCGCATAACTGACTAGGCCATGGACTTCGTGTGAGATGTCTACATGCACCATCACCATCTTGTCAACCTTGGAGAACCTAACAGAGTGGTCTTTCCACTCATAAACATGATGATGAAGACATGCCGCATCAGATTTGTTGGGAAGCTTTACAAGAACAACAACATTTGTAATCGAAGGCACAACCAGGAAATTGTTGTGGTCAAGTACAGCCTCGAGAACACGCCTGACAACAATGCTACAGGAAAACACTAGTTCAGGACACGTGGCGACAAGGACACAACAACTGGATAGTTCAGCAGTAGAACTCATCATCAGGTCTTCCAGTTCACACGGCATGACTTTGAGAACTTCATCTCCACCACGGACATGGTTCTAATTCAAACAGAAACCATATTTTATTACTACCTCCGTTCAGAAATATAAGATGATTTTTGATATTATACTCCATATATGACTACATATACGCACAGAAATGAGTGAACAAAGACACTAGAACATGTCTTCAAAGGCATGAGAGCAGAGGGATTACATGCAATATCCATAACACAAGTTACTGAGGCAAATATACCCTCTTAAAAGGTAGCATTGATGTTCATAAAGTACTCCCTCCGTCCCAAAATTCTTCTCTTAGATTTGTCTAGATACGGATGTATCAAGTCACATTTTAGTATTAGATACATCCATATCTAGACAAATCTAAGACAAAAAATTTGGGACAGAGGGAGTAGTTGAAAGTAATCTATAAGAAATCAGTGTCAACCTCTCGCATGTTTTGGTCAAAAGAGGAATTTAGAACCGTCATTTGGCACACTAAAATCACATGCAAGATCACCCAGAAAGTTGTACTACTAGTATTAGTACTGCGTGTTAGATGAAAAAACACGATCAAGATCGAGAAAAAGATCGTCAACAAGCAACATTACCTGGACTTGCTTAATGAGGGATCCCGGAGAGGGGGGATTGGACAGGGCGATGGCTTTGAGCTTGTCTACGGTAGTCTCGGCGGGGTGCTTGCACTTCTTCGTACCATGAGCCTCGACGGTTTTGGCCAGAGCCATAGACATCACGTTGGCCGGTGCTCTGGCGTCCATCCAAGAGAGGAAGCTAAGAGAGAAGAGTGAAAGGAGGAACGAGATGAGGGAGAAGCGAAGTGAGTGGGGGTTTTCTTCAAGAGAGGAAGTTGAGAGAGAAGAGTGAAATGATGGTTGCTTCGTCCGTCCAACTTACTGCTGGAAAGGAGGGGGTTTTGTGATTTGACGGCTCATTGGGCATTACTGCGGCGGTTCGATCGGGGTAGTCTACCGTCACTCTACTACGGAGTAATTTAGTGCATGGCTGGTGGACCCAGGTGCTGGCTGTCCCACACGTCGGTGAAAGTGAGTAATTTAGTGCATGGCTGGAGTAGGATCCGCACAGTAGAGCGTGTCCACTGTTTTTCTGAAGAAAAAATGATTATAGACACTCTTACGACGGAGGAGTGCGAAATGCGGCAGCCACTTGAACATACATAGTGCTCCTACTACTAGGCATGTGCAGTGGTTCATACGTCAGTACTACACAATCTTGTTGCTAGTGTAGTAAGATATGACGATAACAAATGATGTTGTGCGCATGTCAACTACTCCTATATGCAACATAGTACCGCTTTTTCGACTGTCTGGTCGAGAATGAACGGTGAGATCAATGTTAACAGAACTAGGTCCACAGCGCACGGAGAGTATGGTGCTACAGTACTCCACGAAACATGAACCATATGAAGCACGTATAGTTTTAGGCAGGGTGTATGAAGGGTGCACGGGATGGGAGCAAAAGTTCCCTTCTCGACCCACTTTTGGGTGTTTGGCAGAGTGCATGAAGGGTGCATGAGTCCACACTAGTAGGTTGACAAAAATACACGAAGAGGAAACAACTATATTGAGATGAGAATGCAACCAAACACACCCACACGCTTTGTGCCACAGTGACTGATCTGCACCGTCTGAGTTTGATCCAACGGTCATGTCGCGCCGAGACATGGACATGCCCATGCAGAGGGCGCCTAAACACCACCGAAGTCCCTCTGCTTCTCGAGGCGCACGACGTTGGTGATGCAGGGTGCAACCGCCCGCATAGCCCGCTCCCGGTCGACGGGAGCCAGCTCGTCAAAGACGGCGTCCAATGGCACAAATGGATTTCGATGACGGAGCCCTGAAAGGATTCGCCCGGCAACGGTGACGGCAGCCCGCAACCCCTCCTTGTCCAGCTCAGCCCCCACCATCGCGCGGAGACGGCTCAGCTCCTCGGAGATATAGGTGAAGAAGGAGACCAGGTCAGGAAGCCGCAGCTCGTTGAAGTCGACCGGGTGGTCGAACGGGTTTAGCCCGATGGCCAGCATCATCGCGCTGGCACGACGGTAGGCATCGCGCAGCCGCAACACGTGCGTGGCAACTTGGTTCACCAAGTGGCTGAGGCGATCCTGGACCTCGTCACGATCGGCCCGCTCGCACTCCAGCCGGCTCCCCTGAT
This sequence comes from Triticum urartu, assembly GCF_003073215.2. Lineage (NCBI taxonomy): Eukaryota > Viridiplantae > Streptophyta > Magnoliopsida > Poales > Poaceae > Triticum > Triticum urartu. The sequence continues at coordinate 274,670,976 of NC_053023.1, forward strand.
GGCCTATCATATCTCCCACTTTCTGCAGCAACGCCGCCGACCCCTCGAGCATCTTTGTGGTGGACGCCTGCCACTTTTGAAGCTCTGTGAACTCCCGCACATAACGGAGGAGCATGGCACTCCTCTCCTCCTTGAGCTCACGGAGCTCCACGTCCTTGGCCCTGAGCTCCATATCCTTGGCATGGAGCTCCTGTGTCAGGAGCCTCACCTCGGACTCCGTGATCTGCTGCGCCGCCATGGCACCAGGTAGAAGCAATGGGGAGAGGAAGCAAAGGGGGCGAAACGGCTGAAAGGCAATGCAATCTACGGGAAGGCGAATGGAGTGGGGAATCTTTTGGTTTTCACCATGGTAAAACACCAATCGACGACTTCTCACATCAGGGAGCAGTGGGTTTTTACAGGCGGAGTCATTGTGACTAATTGCTGCCACGCCTGCTCCCGTCAATCAAAAAAATAAAAATCCTGCCGCGCCTGCTCCCATCAATCAAAAAATTAAAAATCCTACCGCACCCAAACACCAGAGCAACGCCGCGGTGGATATTTAAATTTACCTGCCGGCAAGTAGATAAAAAAAGGTGTGAAAAAACAAATGTGGCGGCGGCCTAGCTAATCGGTCGAACTAGCCCAACTAGCTAGCCACCGTGCTTCACTGATGTACTCGGCGGGAAAGGTGGTCTTTCGTGATTTGACAAATCATTTACTTGCTTCGGTGCTACGACCGAGGAGGACCCAGAAAATGCGTGGTAGGGCGTCCCACGTCAGGAAGAATATATGCGTGCACCACCCGGGAGGACCCCGAAACCGCGTGGTAGGGTGTGCCACGTCTCGGCACGAAGGAAAAATGTGCGTGTAAAAATATATTGTATCAGACATAGTACCTATGGTTCAACCTCGGGACCTAGCCAGTCGGTCGAAAACACCCCACTAGCCACACAGCTTCATCATGCAAACGTGGCACGGAGGATAGATGTGCTTAGCTCCGTCTCGACCAGCCACAACGTCTCTTATTCTAAGAGATTCTTCTATTTTCCAAGATTTTTTTAGTTGTAATAACACCATGGCAAGCTAGCGCCGCTCTTCGTGTGTGCCCGTGCAAAGGTTAGACGATGGAGAGAAGAGAGATTGAGATCGCAGACCTGGGACCCAACAGTAAGTGAGACAACGGTCATGCACGTGTTGACGAGGCACTCCCTCTACTCTACTCAACGCAGGTACTGTATAAAATCAAGTTATGGGACAAAGACAACAACCGTTTGTTTTTTCAAGCTATCGACTTACGCTTTGTAGTCCAGGTTGCTAGTTCGAATCTCGTCTTTCAGATTTGTTAGTTTTTGAACAAACACTTTGCGCGGTTAGACAAGTAACGGCACGAGTTACACATATTTTGCAAGTTTACGAACAAAAATGGCAGCGGCATAGAATATCACATCCACCCCGCAGCTTAGATACTATGGTGATACGAGTTTTTACACCGTTGGAAGTGAGATCCAATGGCTTGGGAGTAGTCTTTGTAATTATGCGCAATTTCCAAACTCTCCAAAGTTTTGTTTTGCAAATAAAACATTCAGGCCTCGTGTGTGCTGTTGCATCTTCGATCCAACGGCTCCCCAGTGCTCATATTAGGTGCTCCCCGTAGCTTAATTACCCGCTACGGTGATATGAGCATCTAGGTCATATGATCAGTGATCAGATGGCACAAGCATAGTACTTGTACTTTTTGCGCATTTCCCAAACTCTATCAACCGTATATTGCAAAAACATTCAAACCACCTACTGTTGGCCATTAGATCTCAGTGAACTCGTATCACCATAGAATCTACGGTGCGGGAACACCTCATACTCTCCTGTGCGAGAAAACATAAGGTGCTATCGCAACTTGGATGCTACGGTGATACGATCTTGGAGGTCGTTTGATCTGAGATCCAATGGCATCTGAGCAGTCTTTGTGCTTGTAAGTAGTGGCCGAACTCTTTTGGGGCTTTTCTGCAAAAAACCATTCGAACCACCGAGGAGGTGTTGGGTCACAAATCCAACGCCTTCGAAGAGCTTGTATCACCAAAGCATCTAAGGTGTGGTAGCACATGATATTCTTACATACAGGAGAATATGATGTCCTCCTTCATCTTAGATGCTACGGTGATACGAGCTTCGAGGTCGTTGGATATGGGATCAAAGGGCATCTAAGTAGTTTTTGTACAAATTGTGTGCAATTCTCAAACTCATCAAGGTTTCCTGCAAAAATATTAAGACACATCATGTGAGCTGCTATATCTCAGACCTACAAGCTCCAAGCAACTCGTATCGGCATATAGCATCTAAGGTATGGGGGCACAGGATATTCTCCCGGGGAGGAGGGGTGTGGGGTGCACAACCAATCGGTGGTTGTGAGGGTGGGGACAAATATAATCTAAACAACCCTCAACAGAGCTCCAAAATTTTATCTAAGGTTGAGGGGTTGACCCCCGGCAATCATACCTCCGCCTAAACACAACATTTGCATGTATTGTACTACTAGACTTAATATTCATGTTTCAGTTTCATGTTCATTTTAAATATTGAACTGAGGACCATGGATGTCTTACATTTTACTCCCTTCGTTCCTAAATATTAGTCTTTTTAGAGGCTTCAAATGGACTGGCACATACAGATGTATATAGACATATTTGAGAGTCTAGATTCACCCATTTTGCTCCTTATGTAGTCACTTGTTGAACTCTCTAAAAGACTAATATTTAGGAATAGAAGGAGTATTTTTGAATTCATGTCATACATGCATGGTTTGGAAAAATAGATGCACTATACTTATTGGATTGTTGTTGTGTTCGTGCGTGTGTGTCTGTGTGTGTGTGTGTGTGGTCATATGCTCGATACATACAAAGTTTTCTCACCTCCATATTGTTCATCTTTTAAATTTGAATTTGCATTGGAAAACTTACTAGGGATACCATGAAATGTGAAATCCACGTTGAGATCACTATATCACAAACTCACTCTAATTCAACAACTCGTCATAAATCAATTACCACGTTGAGATTAGTATTTGCAAGGAAAATACGGGTATTGTAATACACATAGATTCGTTCGACAATTTAAAAGGTTCCTTTCATATTCTCGAATGGTAGGACCCAACAGTGTACTAGCCAAACCTTGGCTCGTGTTGATCCTAAAAAAACTGGGCTCATGTCCTTCGGTGGCATGTGTGGTACGCACATTAGGCAACCCCAACCAGTCGAGCCTCAGCATTTCAAGTCAAAATATCTGGCGGCCAGAATTCCAGCCCTAGGAAATTCCCCTCATGTCCCCGGTCCATAATGACTACCGATGAACAACGGAGGGATGCTTTAGTAACTAGACAACGTTAAAGCTTCCTAGTATCAAGTACGAGGTGTAATGCCATAAGGTAAATCGGAGTAGAGGTTGGACGGAGGAAATGATTTGCAGAGGATAAGTAATTTTTACTTACCCAGTAAATGGGATCAAGGAGGAAATATGGTCGGGACCATAACTGCAAGGGATCCAATTTACAATACCGGAAGAATTACCCAGATGATTAAATATCCTTGCAAGAAGCTTTCATGATAAGTCCCACACCGTGTCCGTGGGCATGAACACAAGGTTCAGGGTCGACTCCCACTTCTACAATGCATAACATTTCATTCACTCCTCGTTTTGGAAGAAATTGTAGTGCAGAAGATTTATCTGGCGAAGTACCAGAAGAGTAAGACTCACATTTCTTTTGAGGTCACACGGATTAGGGAAGGCATAGGTTCAACCCATAGGGGTATCTTAGGAACACCTACCACTAACTTCCAGAGCATATAACATCAGCCCAATGGCAGAGCATGGTTGACAATAAGCAGAGGATACAATTTACCGAAGGCAATATGTATCAGGGGAAGAGCGCACGAGATTTTGAATATGAAGGACATTGCCGGATAATAATCCAACAAAGGATTCAGCGGTCCTTAATGGATCTGACGTGAGTATCAGTACTCAATCAAAAGGAGCAAAGAGTGCAAAGGCATTGGATTATAGAAACATCTGAATAATTCGTTGCTTGAGTACAAAGGAGTTATGATTTCAAGTCGAAGGATCAGAAGCAGAGGCTCTGATCAAAAGATGAGTAAGTTGAATAGACTTAGAGGTGCACCTGATCAAATCTTGATTGGGCAAGAACCAACTCATAACCGGAGCGATGTCGGAGCTAGAAAGAAAGTTTCCAAGGATTAATTGATGATTGCGAGTATTCGCTCACACGTTGAATCCATAGGAACATAATGACAACCACAAAGAATTTTAAAGAATATTGCTAAACATATGGAATCAATCCTAATGCAAAGCAGGCAAGGAGAATCAAGAGCAATAGGCTGCCGAGGATTTTTGGAAGATCACATAGTATTTCTAAGCATTTTGGAAAGCATATGAACAACTAGGGATAAACAGGTTCAGTGAATTATCCGTAGTGCAAAAATAAGCCGCAAAGCAGAAGGCATAAAGGATTCTCGAAACAACGGAGAATACATCTTGTAATAATAGGAGCAACTGGATATGAAGGTACAAGAGGCAAGGATATAATTCACGGGGTTTAACTATGGTCAGGAACTGCAAGGCAGTGGGCACAGGGTCTCGACAAACATCGAGGAGTATCTGCAGAATCTTCTGGCGAAGCAAGCGATCATCGATAATGTCGGGGTTCCCCGGGAGGAAGTGGTTACGAGATCCTAGAGTCAGAGTTAGTAAAAGTTTAACTCGAATAGATGAGAGATCAGAGTCCCAAAGTATAGACGAGGAATAGAAGATCCTAGTACCACCCAATGGCGCCATGGGCCCATAAGCCACACAGCCAAGTTAGTAAAACGGTTTTTGGTTTCTAGACTCAACTTCGGCCAAGGAGTTGGAAAGGGGGGATCCTACAGGCAGTTGGCTCTGATACCAACTTGTGACGCCCTCGATTCAATCATACACTAAGCATACACGTAAATGTGTATGATCAAGATCAAGGACTCACGGGAAGATACCACAACACAACTCTAGATACAAATTAAAATAATACAAGCTTTATATTACAAGCCAGGGGCCTCGAGGGCTCGAATACATAAGCTCGAATACACCAGAGTCAGCGGAAGCAACAATATCTAAGTACCGACATAAGTTAAACAAGTCTGCCTTAAGAAGGCTAGCACAAAAGCATCTACGATCGAAAAGGCAAGGCCTCCTTCCTGGGAGCCTCCTAACTACTCCAGGTCGCCAGCGGCCGTCACGTAGTAGTAGGCATCCTCAGGGTAGTAGTATTCATCAGTGGCGTCGTCTGGCTCCTGGGATCCGTCATCTGGTCACAACAATCGGGTATGGGGAAAAAGAGGTAGCAAAGCAGTCGTGAGTACTCATCCAAAGTACTCGCAAGACTTACATCAGATCTAAACTAACTATGCCTGTATCAAAGGAAAAGGGCTGTATCCGTGGAGTAAACTGCAGAATGCCAGAATAGAGGAAATGCTTAGTCCCATCGATGACTAGCATCTTCCGGAAACCACCATCTTGCAGCAATAGAAGAGTACAGATCAACATAATGCAAAGTAGTAGAAGTGTTATCAACCTCGGCCAGAGATCCTTTCTCGACTCCCAGTGAGAAAGCAATCCCAGAGACATACTATCCATTCATCATAACCATGTCTCATGTCCACTCATTTCTCATCACAAGTATCCAGTTCTAGTTGTATCGATCGGGATACAACTCCAAGTGTCCATTACCGTAGGACAGGCTATCGATAGATGTTTTCTTCCCTGCAGGGGTGCACCAACTTACCCACCACGCTCGATTAACTCCGGCCGGACACACTTTTCCGGGTCATGCCCGGCCTCGGCCAAACAGTACGTCGCAACCCGACCTAGGCTTAATAGAGAGGTCAGCACGCTGGACTAAGCCTATGCCCCCAGGGGTCATGGGCCATCTCCTCGGGAACTCCTGCACGTTGCGTACGCGACTGGTGAGCAGACCTAGCAACCTCCTTAAAAAAGGCAGGTACTTACGAGTCCAACCTGGTGCGCGCCGCTCAGTCGCTGACGTCTATTAAGCTTCGGCTGATGTATACGACACAAAACGCCCATACTATGCCCACGTGATGGTTAGTGCTATCAGGCCAAAGGCCCCTCGGATCAAATATCCAAATCGTAGTGGATTAGGAGCACGCGGTAACGAGCAAAGACTCACGATCGATGTGACCCCATCGTCCCATCTCGAGTACTTGCGGCAAGGGCTAAGAATGCCCGGTCACGCCTCGTAATTATCTCACAGACACCCTCTAGGTCAACCCGACTCCACATCACTCGCAATTAAGCTCGCGCGGGTACCCCTCTGGGCCGACCCGTCTTTAGTAACATGGTTCAGTGTACAAGTCATAGTAACCGTGTGTCTAACACCAAGGGGAAAACCCGAGGAATCACCCCCGGTGAACTCCACTCGATGTTATCATCAAGGTGAACGTAAGAGGATCCACCCTCGAGGTTCACACTTGAGGGGTTGCACGACAGAGCCGTAACGAAAGTGGTTAAGGAGGAAATCACCCTCGATGACCTCGACCGTATAGCTACACTACAGAGATCTCATCAGGAGTGATGTAAGAGGTTCCACCCTCGGCACTCGATGGTAACTCTGCAGAGTCATACAACTAGGGGGTGATGTGCGGTGTCGGGGCCTGGACAACGATCACGTTGATCGAGTCATCGAATATAAAGCGAGGCAACTGGGACAAGGTGGGGTCACTGATGGATCTCTAACCAACCTATACTAAGCAGTTTAGGCTAAGCAGGTAAGGTATGAAAGCAGGTGACAACAACAGGCTATGCATCAGAGTAGGATCATACAGAAAGCAGTAGCAGTTCTAATGCAAGCATGCGAGGGAAAGAAATGGGCGATATCGGAATGCTCAAGGGGGGGTTTGCTTGCCTGGTTGCTCTGGCAAGGAGGGGTCATCGGGGATGTAGTCGTACTCAGTCGCATCAACGTCGGTCTCGGTGTCTACAGGAGAAGAAGAGGGGGGAGAAACAGTAAATACGGGGCAAACAAGCATCACAAAATATAACAAGGCAAAACACGATGCCAAGGGTGACCTAACGCACTACTAGGCGATACTGGCCAAGGGGGAAACATCCTGGAAAGTTTTCCCAGAGTTAGGCATTTTCGGACAGATGGAACAGAGGGGGACGATTGCAGGTTTGCTATGCTAGGGACGTGTGGCGGACAAACGGGTTGCGTATCCTGGTTCGTCTCGTCGTTCTGAGCAACTTTCATGTACAAGGTTTTTCCATGTGAGCTACGGTTTATTTTATATTAATTTTAAAAAATTTAAATCATTTTAGGATTTATTTAAACGTTTTAAACCAGCATTATCTAGAATAGTGTTTGCTGACGTCAGCATGATGTCTGCAGTCAACACAGGTCCCACATGTCATAGGCTGAACACTAACCATTTGTTAACATTTAATTAGCATGTTAATTAGAGTTAATTACTTAACTAAACATGATTAATTAATTTAATTAATTTAGTTAATTAATTAATTAAATTTATTTTATTTATTTATTTTAAAATCTCTTTTTAAAAAGGGGGGTTGTGGGCCCCTGTGGTCAGTGGCCCATGGCGCCCGCACCCGAGGCCAACAGAGGCGAGGTCGGGCGCGGTCGGGGCCTCGGCGGCCGGCGACTATGTTCGTGGCAGTAGTGGGGGTTGGCCGACGGCCACGACGGGGATGTATTCAGCAGGCAGCGGGAGGTGAGGCCGGCGAGCGACGGCGGCAGCAGGCCAGCAGGGGGCGATGTGGCGCTGGGACGAAGAGGCGGGGCGAGCCAGAGAACACGTCGGGGCTGGTGAGACGTGGCCGGCGCGGGCGGGAGCAACGCTTGGAGCGACAGTGTGCGGGGAGCGGCGAGAGGCGACAGCGGCAGGTAGCTGGCGGAGTTGCAACGGGAGCAGCGCGCGGCGCGCGGGGGGGGGGGGGGGGGGGGGGGGAGGGGGGGGGGGGGGGGGGGGGGGGGGGGGGGGGGGGGGGGGGTCCGACGAGCAGTGGCCGGGCGGAGCAGGGGGAGCGGGCGACTGTGAGGGGGCGCGGGCGCACCAGGACGAGCAGGACGTAGGCGTGGCGCGGTGAGCGCGTCCACGGGCGCGGCGACGGTGGCACGAAGGGGGTGACGGGGGAGGAGGACGAGGTCCTCACCCACGTTGAAGGCGTGTGGGGCGGCGAGGCTCGACGGCGACCGTTGATGGAGAGGCGGAGCAGGGCAGGGCAGTCCAGCGACGAGTTCGGGGAGGCGACGGCGTCAGGGGCAGGCGCAGGGTCGGGGCGCGTCGTGTGGGAGGCGACGGAGAGGAGGCTGCCGATGAGGTGGTGAGGGGCGACGACGAGGTGGACGACAACGACGAGCGCAGGGGCGGGGCCGAGGAGGCGTCCGGCAGGTCTGGTGATGGCACGAGGTGGCGGCGACGTCGACGGCGTTGAGCAGGCGTCGAGCCACGAGGGAGATGGGACGGGGCTGCGGGGAGGAGGCAGGGAGGGGCGGCGCTCGGCGATTCGGTGGCGGGGTCAGCGCGCGGGGCGACGCGGTCACCAGGGTCGGGGGGCGAGCACCCCCGATCCAGATCGGGTCGTGGGGTGGGGGAGAGGAGCGAGGGATCATGGGGGGAAGTGGGGGGTGTGGTGGTGGGTCGGGCTAGGGTTCGAGGAGGCGTGTGGTGGTGGGGGGGGGTTAAGCGGGGAGAGGTGGGCCGGCCGGGATGGGCATGGCCGACTGGGCCGGTTGGCCCGGGGGGGTTCGTTTTCCTTTTTTTTACATTTTTATACTTTGTTTTCAAATTTAGATACTGCTCTATTTAAAATATAAAACTAAAGGAGTTTTGATAGATATGAGACTTGTCACATAAATGAAGCACATTATTTCTAGAAGTCACAAAAAGTTTGAGGACAAAAGGAGTTGTCTAATCATTTTCTGAAATTCAAAAGGCCAATTTTAAAAGCTACTGGACCACTAAATAATTTCCAGGAGCACTTTCGGAAACCAAAAGAGGTTGGTTCCAACATGACAAATACCTAGGGAATTATTTTCCACACTTTGAACATTTTAGTTTTCAGGTTTGACAAATATGAATTTTTGACTTTAGATGGGATTTGAATTTGAATTGTGATTTGGATCAAGTGAAGATTAGCAACAGTAACAAGATGACATGGCACCATTAATAGGGGATTACTGTAGCATGACACTGGGGGTGTTACATCAGGGAGGCGTGCGAGCAGAGCGCTGTGCAGGCTCACCGGGAGGCGAGCCCTTTGACCAGGCTCCACCGCCCACCGTCGTCCCAACTGCTCCCACTTTTAATGTCGTCGGCGCCGCAGTTTAAAATCAACCCCGCACTACCCAGGATCGCTACAATCCTCTCTCTTCCTCTCCGATTCTCCTGTCGTCTACCTCCAACTAGCCTGACCTAAACGCACGCCATGCCGCATCACAATGGTCTGCCCTTAGTGTTCCAGTTTTCTCAGGAAGACACCCAGCCGGAGTCTCAAGAACATAAGGCGCTTTGGGACGAGCTTGAACTGGCCTTGCGGGAAGACGCCGCGCCTGTCCCCGCTCCCGTTCCGGCTCCCGTCGCCCCGATTGCGCCAGCGCCCATCCACGTGCACCTGCCAGCGCATGCGCCTGCACGTGCCCTAATGCGCACGCCCGTGCCGGTGCCTGTGCACCTGCCAGCGCATGCGCCTGCGTGTGCACTGACGTGCGCGCCCGTGCCGGTGCCCATGCACATGAATGTCTCCGTCGCGCCGTTGACAGCGCCTGTCCCCGCGCGGGTGCCAGTGCCCCCCTCAGCGACATGGATGGCCGCCGTCGACCGCTTCCTTGCACCAATGCCAGTCGCCTACTCCCGGTAGTTGACTCGCTCCGAAGTCCAGAACATTTTGGCCTTCCTTAAAGCTAGGCCAACGTCCAGGAGTACACTAACAACGGCGCAAGACGTCGCCGTTGCCGTCAGTCAGTGGCCCGACGACACACAGAGCACGGCAGAGGAGCTGCTTCCCACCGCGAGACGCCCCCGTCGCCGCCGCGTAATCTAAATTTGCCATGAAAAACGTTCGGATTGCCATGCTTAAAATCCGAATGTTTATCATTTCTGTTTATTTTATATCGATCGTCGTATAATTTAAAGTCGGAGTCAGACTGAACGAAATGTATGGTTTGATCGATTGAATGTTCTGCTAGAGCCGTATCAAATTAAATATAAAACGTCATCAAGCTACATGTGTTCCTTGCCATCCAACAACCTACACTACTTCAATGTTGATCACTCAACACGTTTAGCATGCAGTTAATTTCATGCCAAAAATATTGCTAATCACATGACAACACGCAAATAATATCATAGTAGTTAATATCCGCATGCACTTAATATACTTCCAAATTAACGTGCATTGCACGTACACACTGACTAGTGCTGCTAGTACGTGAAACTGGTGTCGTGACTTGTGAACGCGTCCAGATATGGTCAACAGCACATCGCCCGCGAGTTCTTCCTGTTTGCTCGTGCGTCTAAACGCAGAAGGGGAGGAGAGAGAGAGCACACATGGAACCCACCAGTAAGTGAAGGCGAATAGTACTAAAAATAATATTACATGTTATCCATTAATTAGGCTGTGGTAATATAAAAACATTATGTGAACAAATGTGGCACAACAAACATTGCTATTCTACGTATGTTGCCTATGGACGTGTGGCTTGAAGGCCCGGTCGCATGTTCGATCCTCGTCCTTTATTTTTTAATTTCTATATGGGTCCAAATTTGTTTCATGACATGTGGGCCCCTCGGTGTGTAGTTTGTAGCACTTTAATTTGTGGGTTGAAATTTGTTCCATTCCAAGTGGACTATCGGTGTGTAGTTTTGTAGCTAATTTATAATAATTAAAGAGAACAACATAGTTTTTTCAATAATACCATGGTGCGACGTTGAAGGCGAGAAAGGACGTGCGAGACAGCGATGACCGAGCCAGAGGGAAATCAACTAGGGGAGTTGCGTGGGTTGCAACGGTGTTTGGAGTAGTTGTGGGCCGAATGCTATGAAAATATAATCTAAACCGACCGAAACAAATGCCCACACAAATTAATCCAAGGTTGGAGTGCCCCTCGTAATGTAAAAAGCTCCGGCTTTGCGAGGGATGGAGAGGTAGTAGCTTCAACGCGTGGAAGATACGGTGTGAGAAAGCGAGGTCAATCGAGAGACATATAGATAGAGAGACAAAGTGAGTGTGGTCCGACATTCATTGAACAAATATATATGCTCTGGAGAGATATTGTCCGATTGAGCTTTTTGGCAAGGGTGAGGGCTGTAAGATAGAGCTTGAGAGATGATCCAGTCACAGACGTGTAGATATATTTTGTGCATGGGAGGAAGCAAGGTCAACCGATCACATAGGGTCGCCATGCGATCGAAATAGTGAGACGGGTTGGAGAGAGTGACCTAGATAGACGATGTGCATGAGAGAGTATACAATGTGAATAGGTCGAATTGGGCTCAAACATGGTGATATATCGTTCTTGTCCAAGAAAGAGCGAGGTCAATCGAGACATACGGAGAGCCAGAGAGAGAGAGAGATTGAGTGACCGTGGCCCACCATGAGGTCGAAAGAGTGGCGGCGGCTTGGATGGACTGACCTAGATAGACAATCTGCATGAGAGAGTATAGGGTGTGTCGATCGAAGCCCGAACAGGGAGATATATCATTTGTGTGTTAAAGAAAATGAGGTTAAACGAGACTCAGATAAAGAGAGCGAGATTGAGTGAGTGTGGCCCGCTGTGTGGAAGAAAGAGTGAGACAGTCTCGAGGGAGTGACCTAGATATACAACGTGCGTGCGTGCGCACGAGAGGTTGGGGGGGCTAGATAGGCAATGCATGTATTTAGCGCGAGAGGGTGAGAGGGAGAGGGGGGAGAGAGAGAGCTCGGCATGGGGTGCAATGGCGGGTGTGTGAGGTAAATACATTTGGTAACAGAGTGGAAAAAGGGGTTGTGTAGTTGAGAGACTTAGAGATCGAAACATGGAGAGAAAGAATGAATGTGTGTTGGAAACCGATAGCTTCCTAGGGTGGTTAGGAGAGGAAGATTAACTGATACAGGAAGTATGTAGCGTTTGTGTGGGGGGGGGGGGGGAAAAAAAAACTTTTGAATGCATATAGTACGAGACTTAATATCGATGTTTCAATTCGGTGTACATTGTAAGATTTGAACCGAGGACCAGGCATACGGGTAATTATTTCGAATTCGTGCCATACTAAGTTTTGAAAAGCTAACATTGACTCAGTTTGTTGTGCTATTTTGTAGGTCATATCTTTGAATCCATCCAAAAGTTTTCTCACTACCATGGTATTCATCATATACATATGAATTTGTATTAAAAAAGTAGCATGGATACAGTGAAATGCGAAATCCACGTTAGAATTGGAGATGGCTACGTGACACACACTCTAATTCAAATAACTAACTATGTGACACACACTCTAATTCAAATAACTAATTATGTGACACACACTCTAATCCACATTAGCGTGGGTACCGTTTCGATTTTTTTTCAAATAACTCCTCATTAATTAATTTATAGTACTCCCTCTGTTCACTTTTATAAGACCTTGAAGACATTTTAGACAACGTGCAAAACAGTTCATTTTAAGTTGTCTGAAACGACTTACAAAAGTGAACGGATGGAGTATCTCATTTCGAATGACTAATTATTGCAAGGAAAACACGGGCATGGTAATACATACAGATTCGTTTGCAAATGAAAGAAGATTCGTTTGCATTCTCAAATGTAGGCGCACCAGGCAGACCAGGGTCGTGTCGGGGTGGACGTTGCTTCGGTGCCTTAAAGGCAACTGCCTTTGGGTCACTGACATGTGGGCCAGCCACCTGTTGGGCCCACATGTCATGGACACAAAGGCAGGTGCCTTAAGGCACCGAAGCATAGTCCTGTCGGGGTGGTCGTGTGTGTCGGACGGACGTGTAGCACCCAGCCACCCACCCCTCTCCCCCCCAAAAAAAGGACGACGACAATATAAGTTCGCGCTTCCACGTTTCGGATTGAAATATCTAGCGGCCCCAATTCCAGCCCTGCAAAATCTCTCTTCTCCACCGTCCCCTTCCGCGCCCAGATTGCTCAAATCCCTAATTCGCCGCCAACCCTCGAATCGCCCCTCGTCTCGTCTCTTTCCCCACCGTTCCCCACCTCTGTGCCGGACGACGACAACGAAGACGATGGTCGCGCTTCACCACCGCACCGGAGCTACCTCATCTACGCCCTCGTCCACCGCACCGAGTGGTCCATCGACAATGTCGGCCGCCGCAACCGACGTGCCTCAGAGACACCGAGTTCCACCTCAGCAGGTGCGATTCACCGACGCCGTCTCCCAGCACACCGGGGCTACTTCATCGAGCACATCGTCGTACCTCCGCCCCCCGAGGCCATTGGGGCTTCAGCAACGGTCTCGTCCACCGCATCATAGTGCTCCGCTGCCACTCAAGATCTGCATCCGTGTGCGGCCAACCAATGCCAGTGCATCACCCTCAACGGCTCTGAAGTGACCCGCACTCTAGCTAGGCGAGCATGCCCAAACGCCGGCCCGAACTAGGTATCCACACATCACTCTGTTGTGCACTGTTCCGATGATGTTTGGATATCCTTTCACTGCTCTCTTAGCTTACATGCCTATGCAACTCTTACTTTAACTCTTATTTCTTCTGGAGATATGATCTGAAACAAGCAAATCCATTTTAGCGAAGCATGACGGCGCTAAGGGGTCTGGAACACATCTTGCACACCCGTATAACCTTGTAAGTATCTGTCCTCTGGTACAACATCAAGGTCGATTCCTCTTATTTGATCAACCATTCGCCGTGTCAAAAATGCAGAGGTGGATGCAAGGAGCACAAGGCCTGCACATCCAAGCAAGTGGTAACATGGACTTGTACATGGAACATCCCAAGCGCAAGCAGAGCTGCGGTGAGCCTGTACAACGAGCTAGCGTAAGTCCCTGCATTTCATTTAATTCGTACTGGCATTCGTGTATGATTTGTGTGTAGTGGCTGATCCACGAATTCAAGTTACCAGGGGCGAACATTTAACTTAAAAAATACAAAGGCACTTGCACTCTGGAAATCAACATAACTGGAGAAATGTGAAGCTACACGCACTTTGAAAACCAGCTAATGATCCAAAGTAGTTAGATTATAAACACTAAATGATGCAAGCACCAAAAAACACAAAATGCAACATGGTGTATAAGGACTACAAACATGGTCTGTACCTGCTTGAATTATTCGTTCTCTGGCTGAAAATATCGAAGTGTAATTGCACGTATAACCCAGTGCGCAAACTGCATATCAATATATCTATCCTGCACAAGTATGCCAATAGTTTCAAACAACAGATTAGAAAAGTATTTATGCTATGTTGTCATGATACGAGGACTTTCTGGTAGATGGCCTCGACGTTTCCTCAAGCTATGAAAATGCATTATAATTTGCTTGTCATCAATGCCTGCACATCTCTGTCTCTCTCAACATAGTAGATCATCATTAGACACTAAATCCTTCAATGAGCTTGCAAAATGCTTGCATTAGATCCCTCATTAGACACTATTGTTCATCACCAGGAGGATGTAAAATGTTTGCATCAAATCCTTCATTAGCAGTCAGTTCATTAGACACTTCAGGCTCAAGAACAACATGAGCTTGTATGTTTGCACCGGAAACTTGATTAGATACATCAGATTCAGTCAGTTCAGTATTGATTGGGGGAGTTATAAAATAAGTAGAAATTGGTTTCATTTTCTCATAGATTCCCTACATACAAGTAGTTTTACAACACCGTCAGGTTTAACTATTGGCCAGAAATTGAAGAGTTGAATTAGATATAATCAGGGATGTGATGTACCTTCTCGTTGCGCATGCTACTCTTGCAAGCTGCGACTGTCCATTTGCGCAAGCTCGATGCCATGCCCGTGTTGCCGCCGTTGCCTCCCATGCAGGCTACACCCAGGGTTGGATCTTCATCTTCTTGTCCTTTCATTCGCTTGAAGCCCGGCGACCGCCCTCCAACGAGGGCGCGAGGAAGTTCTGTGTCGGTCTATCCAGCGGCAGCTAGGTTAGGAGCGAACCAGACTAGAGGCTGGAGCGAATGAATTGGGATTTTTCCTGCTGTCAATCGATATGGGAGGCGCTCGTTTGGGCCGCGAGCCTGCTATAGGGCCTGCCTTGCACTTATGTTATTGGCCCATCCAAATTGAAACATTTTTCTTCATTTTTTACATTGCCAACTCGTGCGTTGGGACGAACAAAACTAGCATGGGCCAACCTGGACGACTCAAACTAGGTGCACACTTTCCAGCCACTTGAGGCGGCCGCCCATACCAGCCCCTATGGTGGCGTCACCCCTTTTTGCGTGTATGATTAGATAGTGAAAAATATTCCAGTGGCGCTTTTGATTTACCCACAGAATGGTTGAATTGCTTGTTTCTTTGAACTGAGTTCACCAATAATGTGAAGGATGCCAGTTTTTCATCCTATTGTAGATTGCTTAGATCTCGATATGCCAAAAGTAATCGCATGAAATATATAGTAAAAGCCAGTGTGATGTATTTGGCTACAACTAGTCTGACTACATGTCCTCATATAACATATCAAGGACGCACCATCTTACCAGATTAACCATTCGACTTACCCATGCAGTGTGGGAAGAAAGAAGTATTGGGACTGCGTATCCAAGCAATTGATGCCATGGACTCCTTCGTACAACCTTGTAAGCGAAAAAGAAGTTGCAGTGTGCCTGTACAAAGAACTAGCGTAAGTTCAGTTGCCTGCTTCTTGGAATTTTAGTTAGCCACTTATTGCAAAATTGTTCAATTACGTTGCATGGCTTAATTTAGTTTGCTACTGATTACATAATGGCACAGCCTGTTAATCATATTGTAGACTACGCCTATCTATGTGTTTGATACTTACTGTTAAGAATTACCCGTTTGCCTTAACTTAAATATCTACTTGTTTGTTTAACTGCTTTGCTGCTGCAACAGCGGGTTACAATGATGTTAATAACTACTTTTCTGCATCCAATTGAAACTCTTTAATTCCTTGTTTGTTTAACTGGTTTGTTGTTATAACTCCCAGTTGAGATGTTTTGCTAACTTCAACTTTTCTGAATCCAATCAGAACTTTAATGGCAAAATAGGTTAGCCCAAGATCAAAGAGCGAGGTCCCCATGGACGTTGCATCATCCCACAGCAGTGGCACCAGCCCAATTGTGCATTATGAATTGCCAACTGCTGATGCTCTAGAGGCTAAACTAGTGGTAGAAAGAGATTCTGCTTCTGCACTTAGAGATGAAGTTGACATGTCGAGGAAGCAAACATCACAATCACAAGCAGTACTCAAGACAACCATTAAATATTTGGTGGATTTCAAAACAAAGCAAGCTGAGACTGACCAGATTGTTAAGGTCCTGAAGGAAAAAAGGAAATTAAATTCCTACTTGGTAAATCATAGGTGAAATATTCTTTCCATAGTTGAATAACCTTTGTGTTGTCTGTTCATGTAATCAATCAAACCATTTGTTTTAGATATCGTGTAATAATTGTTTTTTTTGGTTTGTAATTTTATTTGAGCACAAGTCTGTATTAATTGATAAGACTCGGAGACATTTCATTTGGATTGCTGTGCCAGACCTACAAATATGCCAATCGGGCCGAATGTGCATTCAGTAATAGTAGTAGTATAGATGGACCATAAGTGGCACGCATCAGAAAGGGCCAAGATGCTGGGTAAAAAAAGGATGCTGTTGTAGCCAAAAAAAGTACAGCGGCCTGGCTTATGTATGTTAGTTGATATTATTGATCCATATACTCTATAAGTGTTTATATGTCTGTTAGTTCTGTACATTCTTGGTTGATTGACTCGGTATTTGAATCTTGATACATCGCTTGTGTACATATCTAAATGGGAGTACACATTATGCTGCGTGTGACATTTGAGTTGGACATGAAGTGTTCCAAATATTCGAATTCACCTTAAACTGGATTCTAGTTTCTGAATTTGAGTATCGGCATTTGTAAACCATATTCATATATGACAGTGGAATACATCTTTGTCGTCCTTTTGAAGATATATAAAAACACATAGAATGATTTATAAAGATTCATATAGGAATACAAAATGGATTCGAATTTAGTTGCCAGGGTAAACGTGGATGCTTATTGTCCCAAAATTCGAAAGAAGCAGCAAAATGTTCACTCCCACGTCGGCTGCCCGAAGCCAAGTGTTTGGGAGATGGAAATTACTGTCTACCCATTACACAGACAATCCATCGGCCCAATTTCCACTGCTCTAAATAGGGGTAGGTTAGTAACTTCAATTAGACATGACACGACCGCCTCTGAGCCCATTCCGACACGGTGGGCGTCAAACATGGGCGGCAAAACTCATTTGATTCAAGCTCATCCGAAAGACCTTTGTTTCTCCCTCCATTCCCCATTTGTACACGGTGGGCGGCAAAACAAACTCGACTCGGCCGAAATCGATGTAGGCAAATATTTTCAATAGGGGCAGGTTTGTAACTTCACTTAGACGTGACACAACCGCCCTACCTGTCAGCCCCGTTCATACACCGTGGGCGCCAACCATGGGCGCCAACCACCCTCTCCTCGCCCGAAATCACTCTGGGAAAATATTGGCGAGATGCGAGATTGCCGTCCTATCCCCAACCGACGAGACGTCCAACTTTTAAACGGGGGCTAAGTTCGTAACTTTCCCATATTTCAGACAGGCGCGTCCCAAAAACATGGTTCCCCGTACCTCTCCCTCCATTTTCCCATTCATACACCGTCCACGCTAGAACACCCCATCCCCACACCAGCCTCCGTCCGCCACCCCATCCATCGCCGCCGTCCTCCACCACATCCTTCGCCACCGTCCTCCACCATGTCGGAGCACCTACCAAGACCGCGTCATCCACTTCTAGAGATGGACGTTTCTCATCCACGGCGACGGACCAATAGCCTTGCATCGCGTCCTCTCGCTTCATCGACACCGTCGTCCTCTTTGCCGGGGCCGCTCACACGACCTTCTCTTCCACCGCAACGGGACTTATCCCCCGATGCACCTGTCTACTGTCACAGATCAGCTTCAACGCCACCGACAGCCATCGCACCCCCGATGCCTACACGGCGCCGCAAGAGAGGTGGTACTTCATATCACCTCAACTTTTTGATCTCAACCAGAAAATAGATCTTAACTTGGTTACCCTACTTTCATTTCAGCTCTTAGAATTTAGTTCTTAGTTCGAAGCAAACAATGGATGCTAAATATCATTTCTCCGGTTTGCAGCTTCAAATCTGCCATGGCACAGCCATAATACGATTTAATTGATCATGCTTAGGGTTTAATTGATCATGGTGGTTCTGTGGTGGTTTCTTTAATAGAAATCGGAGGGGAAACCCTCTTTTGCTAAAAAAATATGCTTAGAGTTTCCCCCTTTTATGATCACTATACGACCAGAATACGTGCTTCGTTTCATAATAACACTGCTCCACCCATCAAGCTAAACAAGTTTAGTAGTTCAAATACGAATATGATATTATTAAAACAGAGTTGTTTAATTGGTCAGTTAAATGTTCCTAAATTAGTTTCAAAAATGCATGCTCGCCGCTCGGGTGTGTATCTCTACAGGGTGCCCACGTTGGGCCGGCCCACCCTGGGATTTTGGGTCGTCCCAGGCCCCGATTCCCCTTTGTTCTGCTACGCGCTTCCAATCTCTACTCGCCCCCAGTCGCCTGCCTTGCCGGCGACTTGCCGTCCCTGGACGGCATGACTCTTGGAGGAGACGCCGGACTAACAGGAGGCCAGGAGCCACTCGCCCAACAGTGTCACCGCTGCCCGGGCGCGCCGCCGTGCCTACCTTCCCAGTCTGTTCAGGGCTCAGGCGTGCAGCACCCACCAAGCCAACCCAATTTATCCTGAGATACGTCCTCAACACTCAGCAGCCACTCCTCATCACCCATTTTCTAATTGATTCATTACTCATTAGGCAGGACTGTCATTAGGGTTTGTTGTGTGCTCAGTGCTACCTACACTTAATGGTTCAGATGTATTTAGGTAATCTTTAGTACCTCTAAAGTTCACAGGGTTTTGAAAATTCTGGCCCTCGGAACAGAAACTAGTCATTTTGGATTGCTGGTCGTAGTGACATTGACCCAGATTACTACTGCAAGCCAGGTTTGTTGACAATTTTACTTGTCTTTCTTACTCATTCGATATAATATCCAATTATTCACATCGATTAGTTGCAAACAATAAGTGCTAGACAAACTTCTTCATTCAGATTTTGGACGGTCTCTTACTGCAGTTACAATTCTGCATACTTGTCCTAGTAAGCTCATAAGTAAATGATTGATTCACTACATCTATGCTTGCCTTGTCATATTTGTTGTCGATATTCTTTTAGGGTGGACCACCCTATTTCTAAATACTGGAACCGTAGGCATGAGTGAATAGTATTTCTCTATGTGATCTCTTCCATCATGTGTGGGTAACGAACACTGCATTATATAGAAAGAAAATGTCATTTCCAGCTTTTACATAGGTTTCGATCTTTTACATGGAATACAATCTGCCTACTTGCTTTGTGTCGCACTACCAACAGTCCACCCTTGAAGCTAAACATTACGCCACTCATAATTGCTTAGTTTATTTGTTCAAATACGAATTTCATATGATTCTAATGTTCCTACTTCAATTTTGAAATGTGTGCCTGCCTGTTATAGAGACATAAGGGGTTTGTATTTCTGTGTGTGGTCTGGTCAGCATGGTTGGGGAGGTGAACTTTGCATATGCAGGGGTTTATAGGGAGACACTCTCCGAGTTGAATACGCAATGCATTCCATAGATAATCTGACTACTTTTTATGTTTTCATGAATCTCAGATTCTGAATAGCATCATAATGATTATGAGCTTGCATGCATGAAAAGAATAAATCAGAACAATGCCATGGCTGTCAAACTTGGCATTAAGGGACTGAAATCAAGTCTGGATGCAATGCAATGCAAACGCTCTCCACCTACAGATTCATGCTCAGAATATGATCCTAACAGTGATTTTGAGCTAGAGGGAGACCTAAGTCAATGTAGCTCCCTAGTGGAGGAGTCAGAGGAAGATGCCCTATCTTATTCACCCATCAAGGTACTTGCTCTAACTTTCCAAGGTTACATTGCTCGCACATATCTTGCAACTGATGCTTTGCATTGCTTCTACTTTGTTGAACTGCCATTAGCTTAGTTTACACATCGTGTATGTGAATACGCCCTGCCTATCCATTTTCAGTACATATTCCATCTGTCATCATACCATATTTATCCATTCAAATGTTGTTCTTGTGTATCAGACGTTCAAAATGAAGAGGGCGATTGCTGATCGTGGAGGAGCACAAGCAAAGTATTTGGAAAAGGTAGTGGCACCTGATAAATCAAATAGCCCATTAGGTGTAGTTGCAATATCACCTGACCCACAAAATACCCCAACTCTAGCAGACTCTAGCCCTACTACACTGGTCATTTCTGATGCCCCAACTCAGCAGGCCCCAACTGCAGCAAATAGTATGATTATGCCAGTTGACATAGCACCAGCGGTACGACGCAAAACCCCCATTCCAGCAAAGAGCACACCAAATCCAGTTGCCAAATCCCTTTTCGAACCAGAGAGAGCCCCAATTGCAGCAAATAGGGCCCCTATTCCATTTCTTCCCAGTTTAGAAGATGAAGCTTATGTTGTTGTCAGGAAGTTTGTGCGCATCTTTCCTTCATGGAAAGATTATACCGCAGACACAGAACAATTTCCAGTCTTACTCCGCAACTTACGCGTAAGTAATGTACTAATGTTATTCATGGTCATTACTGCATATGTTTCTGCTGACAGAAGACACAAGATTTCATTCTTTTATATAGGCGAGGAGCAAAATGGATTGTGATGAAGAGTAAGGGTTGGTTGCGCTTTTCAAGCACTCGTTGATGAAGTATCGTTCCTACCTGAGGCAAGCGCACTTCGATGGCAAGCCTCTGAACGAAATTTCTGTAAAGTCTCCAGTGCTACATTTATCCGACGGTGACTGGAATAATCTTGTTACACATTGGTCTCGGCTGCAGCGTAAGGTATTGTCTATGATATCACATCACAATTTGAACTACATTTCTGCATTTGCCTTAATGTCCCACTTCTACGAAAACTGTTAGCAGAAGAACATTCGTTCTCAAGGGACCACAGAATCTCGCAACTATACTGCACACTGCATTGCTCTTGTGAGTACCTCTTGCCCTGTATGACCATACTTACTTTCATAGCTGTTTGATTATGTAGCATCACTGCACATGTTAGCCTCGTAATCGTCCATTTGGTGGACATTATAAGATACGTATGGACTCTTACATAAATTTAGAATCAACCCAATGCTTTTGAAGAGGTTTAGCTCTACAGTCCTCTTGTAAGGACTGAACGTGCTCTATCACTATACTTACATTAACAGCTACTCCCTCTGTCCCATAATATAAGAACGTTTTGTACAGTACACTAGTGTTCAAAACACTCTTGTATTATGGGAAGAGGGATTGGTTCGTTTTGTAGCATCCTGCATCTTATCTCCCTCGCCCACCATTTACTAAAAAATATCAAATCTATATTTAATCTTACCAACAAGTAGAATACACAAACAATGCCAGTGCAGAAGTGTAGCCCATTGCTCTTGTTAGTACATTTTGTCCTGTAATGCTTGTACTTCCAGGGATTGGTAGTTGATTATGTAGCATCAATTTGCATCTTATCTTCATTATCCTCTATCCCTTCCAGTATTATCATATCTATAATTACTCTCTACAAAATGTAGAGTACAGGCAATGCTTATGAAGAAGATTCTGTGATGAAATTCTTGAGTTATCCTTCCCATGACATGGAGAAGGGCATTATAAAGCCAGTGTTAACTGTTAATGTAAGTCAGTCCTTCTAAAGCCTTTATCCTCAACTGCTGTTTAATTTGCTCATACTCCCTATCATTTACTGTTGTTTAGTTTGCTGTTTCTACCAAAATGCATGTTCGTAAGAACCGTAAGTTCTACGTTTTACTTGTAAAACCAAATTCCTTATTCATACCATGCACATTACTTAATACTCCCTATATGTATGCTTGTTTTTGTGGATCTATAATCCAGTGTGTGGTGAAGCAGCCCACGTTTGCACCTTATCATCTCCTGTTTTATCTTACTGATGTGGCTGATGATATGAACAACATGCCATGCACATTATCCAAAATAGATACAATGATTTTCTTTGCCCTTCATCTATGCTTGTTATGTTGACATGGTAATCCAGTAGTGTGGTGAAGCTCCCCGCATTATGAACAATGCCAAATTTTTGTATTGATATTTTGAACTTACTCTTTATTTTCTAATTTGAAATTGGATAGAATTGACAGAACAATTATCATCTTTGTTTATACCCGTGCAAAACCTGTCATCTCTCTGCTTTGTTTCAGGGTGATATGCCTGATGGCATGCACAAGTCTGCTGAAGGCTGTGAGACAAACCCAACATATATTGCAGCAAAGAAGGCAAAACATCTTGAAGATAGCGAGACAACCCCAAAGTCTTGTCTTGATGCAGTGTTCAAGTTACTTGAGACTAACAGTCAGACAAGCTCACAGAATTCGTTGTCTGAATCAGTTCGACTTCTTCAGTCCCAAGTTCTATCAGAAAGGCATTCTGCAACTCAAGTTTGACTTTAAGTCCTATCTCTAAGAAAGATTGCGGAGAACACCAATGAGAACCTCATTGCTAAACAGCTACACCTGGAAGCTATGACCGACATGCTAGGCCGGTCTCACAGCCTTGCTCAGTAGCTTGCGCAGCAGTTCCCCTGCAAGGCTAACCTTTCTTGAACTGTCTTGGAAGTGGTCTCGGTTCAGTATTATTTTGTTACACTGCAATGGTGCCAAGTTTTTGTAATCTGCTTCTTCGTTGCGCTTTATGATCACTGGTGGCGAACTTCGATGCCCAGTGGATGTAATATACCTTAAATCCTTTATTGCATAGTGTAGGTTTATTCTTAGTTACTGTGCCGTAATTTCTTTATTGTATAGACTAGGTTTGTTCTTAATTCCTACTAGTTACTGCCATCATTCGCTATCTGAAAGAAAATCAGATGTAGTCGACCGGACCGAAACATTCGACTCTAACGGGCTAGGTTTTTAGCGGGCCACAATTGGGCCGGCCTGCGTCTTTCTTGGGCCTGAATGATTGGGGCCTTGACACATTGCGCCAGGCCCAAACTTACACCGGCCTATATTTTAGTTGGGCCTTTTGTTGACCCAGCGCTTAGTTTGGCCCAGGTAGCGTTGGACCATTAACAGGCTGAATATTGTACTCGCCTATTACGGTCGAGATGAAACCACGGGCATTTAGCAGGCCAAAATGCATGTTGGGCCTCAATTTTCACTAGTCGTGGACGGGCCTTCAGCAGGACGAAATGTAGACCGGGTCGTTTTGGACCCAGTTAGCTCACGGGCCTTTACCAGGCCGAAACATATCTCGGGCCTTAGTTGGCCCACTGATATCATGGGCCTTTAAGAGGCCGAAAGCTTAGCACAGGCATCAACGGGCTGAATTACGCGACGGGCCTTTAACAGGACCAAAGTCACATTGGGCTTAATTGTTGCCACCTTTAGCACGAGCCGTTAGTGGGCCCGATGTCCCGTCGGACCATATGGGCAGCACGGGCCATTCCCAGGCCGAAAGTCACACCGGGCTGAAATGGGCACATGTCTACATCAGGCCTCTAACAGGCCGAAAGTCACTGGGCTGTAGTTGGGCCCAAATATTCGGCGAACAATTAACGGGCCAAATCTGGCTTCGGGACGCAAATGGGCCCAAATATTGGGCGAACAATTAACGGGCCAGATCTGGCTTTGGGCCGTAAATGGGCCCAAATATTGGGCGAACAATTACCGGGCCAGATCTGGCTTCGGGCCGTAAATGGGCCTTTATTAAGCAGGCCGTTATTGGGCTGGCCCACTAGTACCTGATTAAGTTCTACGGGCCTTTGACTGGGCCGGCCTTTTTAACCTATATGGGCCTCTGCTGGGCCCAGCCACGTGTCGACGTATCATAGGCATGTCTACTCCAATGGACGGGCGACATCTGGCCCACTGATGAGCTGACAGGTGTTCCCTTCGGCCAATCAGAATTTTACACGTGGAAATTTCCCATTGGTTAGGGCTGTTAACGGGTTATCAGATCCAAAATCCGACCCGATAGCTTAACGACGTTCCGTTACGGTGGATGCCACGTGTCGGTCACCCCTGACGAAAGCACTTCTGTGACGCGCGATTTATCGTCATGGAAGTGGACACTTCCGTGATGATAATTTTGGTAATGTCATGGAACACTTCTACGACAGCACATGTATGACTATCTTGATTCTGTCATAAAATTGTCATGGATGTACATGCATGACAAAAAACGTGACCTACTGTGACAAACACGTATCATCACGGAAGTGTATTTTTTTGTAGTGCCTAGTCCTACTAGGAGGAGAAGGGGAAGGAAGGAAGGGAGAGGAAGAGAAGGAAAGGGGGGGCACCCCCTCCCTAGTCCAATTCGGACTCCCTATAGGGAGGGGGCGGCTGTAAGGATGGCAATGGGTTGGGTTTGGATCGAGTTGAACAATCTCAAATCCATGTCCATGTCCATGAAGACAGTCCTTGCCCGCTCATGAAAAAATCCATGGGTGAAAATTTTTGTCCATGTCCAAATCCTATGGATATCCATACCCATTGGATATCCATTGGGTCCTCTCGAGACATATAAATAAGACATAACACAATATTAACATAAACTCTTCCATTCTTCACCTCGTGGTAGGCTAGGCTTCACTTATGGTAAATCAACATCCACTAACAACCTAAGATCATTTAGTATTTTTCTAATAGATGAGAATGACGAGTCATTTAAGAAGGATGTAAAAATAAGGGAAGGGGTGTTGGAGTATCTTACAGAGGGGATTGAATGTCAACTAAAAAATTACGATGGGGATTGTGTAATTTCTTATGCATGTTTTAGACAAAAAAGTGTAAAATTGTTGTGGGAAATACGACTGTGGGGCAGGGATAGAAAAATTTCCCCCATTAAGTCATACTATCGGGTCGGGTTTGGGTATATCCATGGGTACAAGATTATATCCATGCCCTATCCATGAACAATCGGGTCGGGTTTGGGCGCCGCCCATGGGCACAAAAGCATATCCAAACCCTATCCATTCGGGTCGGATATCCATGGATAAAATTGCCATCCTTAGGCGGCTGCCCTTGTGGGCTGCCTCCCCTCTTCCATATGGCCCATGAAGGCCCAACTTTCCTGGGGGGGGGGGTCCGATAACCCTCCGGCACTCCGGTTTTCTCCGAAATCACCCAGAACACTTCCGGTGTCCGAATATAGCCGTCCAATATATAAATCTTTATGTGTCAACCATTTCGAGACTCCTTGTCATGTCCGTGATCAAATCCGGGACTCCGAACTACCTTTGGTACATCAAAACACATAAACTCATAATACCGATCATCAGTGAACATTAAGCGTGCGGACCCTACGGGTTCGATAACTATGTAGACATGACCGAGACACGTCTCCGGTCAATAACCAATAGTGGAACCTGGATGTTCATATTGGCTCCCACATATTCTATGAAGATCTTTATTGGTCAAACCGCATAACGATATACGGTGTTCCCTTTGTCATCGATATGTTACTTGCCCGAGATTCGATCGTCGGTATCTCAATACCTAGTTCAATCTCATTACTGGCAAGTCTCTTTACTCATTCGCAATGCATCATCTTGCAACTAACTCATTAGTCACATTGCTTGCAAGGCTTATATTGATGTGCATTACCGAGAGGGCCCAGAGATACCTCCCCGATAATCGGAGTGACAAATCCTAATCTCGATCTATGACAACTCAACAAACACCATCGGAGACACCTGTAGAGCACCTTTATAATCACCCAGTTACGTTGTGACATTTGGTATCACACAAAGTGTTCCTCCGGTATTTGGGAGTTGCATGATCTCATAGTCATAGGAACATGTATAAGTTATGGAGAAAGCAATAGCAACAAACTAAATGATCATCATGCTAAGCTAACGGATGGGTCAAGTCAATCACATCATTCTCTAATGATGTGATCCCGTTAATCAAATGGCAACTCATGTCTATGGTTAGGAAACATAATCATCATTGATTCAACGAGCTAGTCAAGTAGAGGCATCCTAGTGACACTCTGTTTGTCTATGTATTCACGCATGTACTAAGTTTCCGGTTAATACAATTCTAGCATGAATAATAAACATTTATCATGATATAAGGAAATATAAATAACAACTTTATTATTGCCTTTAGGGCATATTTCCTTCAGTCTCCCACTTGTACTAGAGTCAATAATCTAGATTACATTGTACTGATTCTAACACCCATGGAGTCTTGGTGTTGATCATGTTTTGCTCGTGAGAGAGGCTTAGTCAACGGGTCTGAAACATTCATATCCATATGTATCTTGCAAATATCTATGTCTCCCTCCTTGACTTGATCGCAGATGGAATTGAAGCGTCTCTTGATGTGCTTGGTTCTCTTGTGAAATCTGGATTCCTTTGCCAAGGCAATTGCACCAGTATTGTCACAAAAGATTTTCATTGGACCCGATGCACAAGGTATGACACCTAGATCAGATATGAACTCCTTCATTCACTGCTTCCGAAGCAGCTATGTGCTCCGCTTCACCTGTAGATCCTGTGACGACGTTCTGCTTGGAACTGCACGAACTGACAGCTCCATCATTTAATAAAAACACATATCCAGTTTGTGACTTAGAGTCATCCGGATTAGTGTTAATGCTTGCATCGACGTAACCGTTTACGATGAGCTCTTTGTCACCTCCATATATGAGAAACATATCCTTAGTCCTTTTCAGGTATTTTAGGATTTTCTTGATCGCTGTCCCATGATCCACTCCTGGATTACTTTGGTACCTCCATGATAAACTGATAGCAAGGCACACATCAGGTCTGGCACAAAGCATTCCATACATGATAGAGCCTATGGCTGAAGCATAGGGAACACCTTTCATTTTCTCTCTATCTTCTGCAGTGGTCGGGCATTGAGTTTGACTCAATTTCACACCTTGTAACACATGCAAGAACCCTTTCTTTGCTTGGTACATTTTGAACTTCTTGAAAACTTTATCAAGCTATGTGCTTTGTGATAGTCCAATTAAGCGTCTTGATCTATCCCTATAGATCTTGATGCCCAATATATAAGCATCTTCACCGAGGTCTTTCACTGAAAAATTCTTATTCAAGTATCCTTTTATGCTATTCAGAAATTCAGTATCATTTCCGATCAACAATATGTCATCTACATATAATATAAAAAATGCTACAGAGCTCCCACTCACTTTCTTGTAAATACAGGCTTCTCCAAAAGTCTGTATAAAACCATATGCTTTGATCACACTATCAAAGCGTATATTCCAACTGCGAGAGGCTTGCACCAGTCCATAAATGGATCGCTGGAGCTTGCACACTTTGTTAGCACCTTCTGGATCAACAAAACCTTCTGTTTGCATCATATACAACTCTTCTTTAATATATCCATTAAGGAATGCAGTTTTGACATCCATTTGCCAAATTTCATAATCATAAATTGCGGCAATTGCTAACATGATTCCGACGGACTTAAGCATCGCTACGGGTGAGAAGGTATCATCATAGTCAACTCCTTGAACTTGTCAAAAACCTTTTGCAACAAGTCGAGCTTTGTAGACAGTAATATTACCGTCAGTGTTAGTCCTCTTCTTGAAGATACATTTATTCTCTATGGCATGTCGATCATCGCGCAAGTAAACCAAAGTCCACACTTTGTTCTCATACATGGATCCCATCTCAGATTTCAAGGCCTCAAGCCATTATGCGGAATCTGGGCTCATCATCGCTTCCTCATAGTTCGTAGGTTCATCATGGTCAGGTAACATGACTTCCAGAACAGGATTGTTGTACCACTCTGGTGCAGATCTTAGTCTGGTTGACCTACGAGGTTCGGTAGTAACTTGATCAGAAGTTTCATGATCATCATCATTAGCTTCCTCACTCACTTGTGTAGGAATCACTGGAACTGATTTCAGTGATGAACTAGTTTCCAGTAAGGGAGAAGGTACAATTACCTCCTCAAGTTCTACTTTCCTCCCACTCACTTCTTTCGAGAGAAACTCCTTCTCTATAAAGGATCCATTTTTAGCGATGAATATCTTGCCTTCGGATATGTGATAGAAGGTGTACTCAATAGTCTCCTTTGGGTATCCTATTAAGACACATTTCTCCGATTTGGGTTCGAGCTTATCAGGTTGAAGCTTTTTCACATAAGCATCGTAGCCCCAAATTTTAAGAAACTAGTACTTGGGTTTCTTGCCAAACCACAGTTCATAAGGTATCGTCTCAACGGATTTAGATGGTGCCCTATTTAACGCGAATGCAGCCGTCTCTAAAGCATAACCCAAAAATGATAGAAGTAAATTAGTGAGAGACATCATAGATCACACCATATCTAATAAAGTGCAGTTACGACATTCGGACACACCATTACGTTCTAGTGTTCAAGGTGGCGCGAGCTGCGAAACTATTCCACATTGTTTCAAATGAAGTCCAAACTCATAACTCAAATATTCACCTCCACGATCAGATCATAGACACCTGATTTTCTTGTTACGATGATTTTCCACTTCACTATGAAATTCTTTGAACTTTTCAAATGTTTCAAACTTGTGTTTCATTAAGTAGATATATCCATATCTGCTCAAATCATCTGTGAAGGTGAGAAAATAACGATATCTGTCGCAAGCTTCAATGCTCATTGGACCACATACATTAGTATGTATGATTTCCAATAACTCTGTTGCTCGATCCATTGTTCCAGAGAACGGAGTTTTAGTCATCTTTCCCATGAGGCATGGTTCGCATGTACTAAGTGATTCATAATCAAGGGATTCTAGAAGTCCATCAGAATGGAGTTTCTTCATGCGCTTTACACCAATATGACCCAAACGGCAGTGCCACAAATAAGTTGCACTATATTATCAACTCTGCATCTTTTGGTTTCAGTACTATGAACATGTGTATCACTACTATCAAGATTTAGTAAAAACAGACCACTCATCAAGGGTGCATGACCATAAAATATATTACTCATATAAATAGAACATCCATTATTTTCTGATTTAAATGAATAACCGTCTCGCATCAAAAAAGATCCAGATATAATGTTCACGCTCAACGCTGGCACCAAATAACAATTATTTAGGTCTAAAACTAATTCCGAAGGTAGATGTAGAGGTAGCGTGCCGACGACGATCACATCGACTTTGGAACCATTTCCCACGCGCATCGTCACCTCGTCCTTAGCCAATCTTCGCTTAATCTGTAGCTCCTGTTTCGATTTGCAAATATTAGCAACAGAACCAGTATCAAATACCCAGGCGCTACTGCGAGCATTAGTAAGGTGCAGATCAATAACATGTATATCAAATATACCTTTCACGTTGCCACCTTCTTCTCCGCCAAATACTTGGGGCAGTTCCGCTTCCAGTGACCAGTCGCTTTGCAGTAGAAGCGCTTAGTCTCAGGCTTAGGTCCATACTTGGGTTTCTTCACTTGAGCAGCAACTTTCTTGTCATTCTTCTTGAAGTTCCCCTTCTTCCCTTTACCCTTTTTCTTGAAACGAGTGGTCCTTTTGACCAACAAAACTTGATGCTCCTTCTTGATTTCTACCTCTGCAACCTTTAGCATTGCGAAGAGCTCGGGAATCGACTTATCCATCTCTTGCATATTATAGTTCATCACGAAGCTCTTGTAGCTTGGTGGCAGTGATTGAAGAACTCTTTCAATGACACTATCATCAGGAAGATTAACTCCCAGCTGAGTCAAGTGGTTGTGGTACCCAGACATTCTGAGTATATGTTTACTGACAGAACTATTCTCCTCCATTTTGCAGCTGTAGAACTTATTGGAGACTTCATATCTCTCAATCCGGGCATTTGCTTGAAATATTAACTTCAACTCCTGGAACATCTCATATGCTCCATGACGTTCAAAACGTCGTTGACGTCCCGGTTTTAAGCCGTAAAGCATGGCACACTGAACTATCGAGTAGTCATCGGCTTTGCTCTCCCAGATGTTCATAACATCTGGTGTTGCTCCTGCAGCGGGTTTGTCACCTAGCGGTGCTTCCAGGATGTAATTCTTCTGTGCAGCAATGAGGATAATCCTCAAGTTACGGACCCAGTCCGTGTAATTGCTACCATCATCTTTCAACTTAGCTTTCTCTAGGAATGCATTAAAATTCAACGGAACAACAACACGGGCCATCTATCTACAACAACATAGACATGCAAAATACTATCAGGTACTAAGTTCATGATAAATTGAAGTTCAATTAATCATATTACTTAAGAACTCCCACTTAGATAGACATCCCTCTAATCATTTAAGTGATCACGTGATCCATATCAACTAAACCATGTCCGATTATCACGTGAGATGGAGTAGTTTTCAATGGTGAACATCACTATGTTGATCATATCTACAATATGATTCACGTTCGACCTTTCGGTCTCAGTGTTCCGAGTCCATATCTGCATATGCTAGGCTCGTCAAGTTTAACCCGAGTATTCTACGTGTGCAAAACTGGCTTGCACCCGTTCTATGTGAACGTAGAGCTTATCACACCCGATCATCACGTGGTGTCTTGGCACGACGAACTGTAGCAACGGTGCATACTCAGGGAGAACAATTGTACCTTGAAATTTAGTGAGAGATCATCTTATAATGCTACCGTCGAACTAAGCAAAATAAGATGCATAAAGGATAAACATCACATGCAATCAATATAAGTGATATGATATGGCCATCATCATCTTGTGCCTTTGATATCCATCTCCAAAGCACCGTCATGATCACCATCGTCACCGGCTTGACACCTTCATCTCCATCGTAGCATCATTGTCGTCTCACCAACTATTACTTCTACGACTATCGCTACCGCTTAGTGATAAAGTAAAGCAATTACATAGCGATTGCATTTCATACAATAAAGCGACAACCATATGGCTCCTGCCTGTTGCCGATAACTCTGTTACAAAACATGATCATCTCATGCAATAAAATTTAGCATGATTTCTTGACCATATCACATCACAACATGCCCTGCGAAAACAAGTTAGACATCATCTACTTTGTTGTTGCATGTTTTATGGGGCTGCTACGAGCTTAGCAAGAACCGTTCTTACCTACGCATCAAAAACCACAACGCAGTATAGTGATTGCTTTTTGTCTTCATAAAAAACCCTGTTCATTGAATCCGATTCAACTAAAGTTTGAGAAACTGACACCCACTAGCCACCTGTGTGCGAAGCACGTCGGTAGAACCAGTCTCGCGTAAGCGTACGCGTAATGTCAGTCTGAGCCGCTTCATCCAACAATGCCGCTGAATCAAGAATTAACTAGCGAGGGTAAGCAATATGTATATACCCATGCCCACAACTCCTTTGTGTTCTACTCGTGCATATAACATCTACGCATAGATCTGGCTCGAATGCCACTATTGGGGAATGCAGTAATTTTCAAAAAATCCTACGCACATGCAAGATCCATCTAGGTGATGCATAGCAATGAGAGGGAAGAGTGTTGTCCATGTACCCTCGTAGAACCTAAGCGGAAGCGTTATGACAACGCGGTAGATGTAGTCGTACGTCTTCTCGATCCGATCGATCCTAGCACCGAAGGTACGGCACCTCCACGATCTGCACACGTTCAGCTCGGTGACGTCCCACGACCTTGCGATCCAGCAGAGTGTCGAGGGAGAGCTTCGTCAGCACAATGGCGTGATGACGGTGATGATAAAGTTACCGACGCAGGGCTTCGCCTAAGCTCTACAACGATATGACCGAGGTGGAAATCTGTGGAGGGGGGCACCACACACGGCTAAACAATCAACTTGTGTGTTCTAGGGTGCTCCCCTCCCCACATATATAAAGGATGGAGGGGGAGGTCGGCCGGCCCTCTCTAGGCGCGCCAAGGGGGAGGAGTCCTCCTCCTAGTAGGAGTAGGACTCCCCCCTTTCCTGGTCCCACTAGGAATAGAAGGAAGAGGGAGAAGGAGAAAGGAAAGGGGCCCCCGCACCCAATTCGGTTTAGGCTTGGGGGGCGCCCCCTCCTAGGCTGCCTTTTCTTCTCTCCCACCAAGGCCCATTAAGGCCCATATACTCCCTGGGGGGTTCCGGTAACCCCCCGGTACTCCGGTAAATGCCCGAACTCACCCGGAACCATTCCGATGTCCAAACATACCTTCCAATATATCGATCTTTATGTCTCGACCATTATGAGACTCCTAGTCATGTCTGTGATCATATCCGGGACTCCAAACTACCTTCGGTACATGAAAACACATAAACTCATAATACCGATCGTCGCAGAATGTTAACCGTGCAGACCCTATGGGTTCGAGAACTATGTAGACATGACCTAGACTCATCTCCGGTCAATAACCAATAGCGGAACCTGGATGCTCATATTGGTTCCTACATATTCTATGAAGATCTTTATCGGTCAAACCGCATAACAACATACGTTGTTCCCTTTGTCATCGGTATGTTACTTGCCCGAGATTCGATTGTCCGTATCTCAATACCTAGTTCAATCTCGTTACCGGCAAGTCTCTTTACTTGTTCCGTAATGCAACATCCCATAACTAACTCACTAGTCATATTGCTTGCAAGGCTTATCGTGATGTGCATTACCGAGAGGGCCTAGAGATACCTCTCCGATACACGGAGTGAAAAATCCTAATCTCGATCTATGCCAACTCAACAAACACCATCGGAGACACCTGCAGAGCATCTTTATAGTCACCCAGTTACGTTGTGACATTTGATAGCACACTAAGTGTTCGTCCGATATTCGGGAGTTGCATAGTCTCATAGTCGTAGGAACATGTATAAGTTATGGAGAAAGCAATAGCAGTAAACTAGACGATCAAAGTTCTAAGCTAACGGATGGGTCAAGTTAATAACATCATTCTCTAATGATGTGATACCGTTTATCAAATGACAATTCTTTGTCCATGGCTAGGGAACTTAACCATCTTCGATTAACGAGCTAGTCAAGTAGAGGCATACTAGTGACACTCAGTTTGTCTATGTATTCACACATGTACCAAGTTTCCGGTTAATACAATTCTAGCATGAATAATAAAACATTTATCATGATATAAGGAAAATATAACTAACAACTTTATTATTGCCTCTAGGGCATATTTCCTTCAAAATACTCCACTCCTGGCGAACTTACTAACATAGGTGTCTTAAGGGCTACAGTTGGCAACTTAAACTTTTCAACAAATCCCCTTGATATGTATGAATGTGATGCACTAGTGTCAAAAAGAACAAGGGTTGTAAATGACTTAATCAAAAACTTACCAATTACTACGTCAGGCTGCTCGTCAACTTCCTCCACGTTGACATGATTCACCTGTCCCCTGGTGAAAGGGTTGGGCTTCTTTCCAGAACTTCCATTGCCATTACCATTCTTTGCCTTAGGATAGTCATTGGCGTAGTGTTCGGTCTTCCTGCACTTGAAACAAGTAACGTGACTCAAATCCTTCTTGGCGGGGGTTGCTGGGTTGGAACGACTCTGACTGTTGTTTCCTCCACTCCCATTACCATTCTTAGGGCCACTGTGGTTGTGTGAATTTCCTCCATTGTGAGAATGGCCTCCATGCTTATGTCCTCCATGGGTATGAGTGTGTCCTCCCAGGTACGGGGAATAGCGGGGCTTCTGCTGAGCTCCAGAGTTGTACTTCCCCTGTCCATACTTCTGCTTGCATTTCTCTATCTGCTGTTGCTTGCCTTCAATCATGAGGGTCGTGTCTACCAGCTCCTGGTAGTTGGTGAAAGTTGCCACCATCAACTGCATACTCAGCTCATCATTCAGTCCTTCAAGAAACTTCTCCTGCTTCACGACATCTGTGGCCACATCATTTGGGGCATACGTGCTAACTTGCTGAACTCATCCACGTACTACGCCACAGTACGATTCCGCTGGCATAAGTTGCGGAACTCACACTTCTTCAAACTCATGGCTCCAGCTAAGACATGTGCGGTGCGGAAAGCCTGCTGAAACTGTTCCCATGTAACATTCGCCATGGGGAAGGTGGTGGTGTAGTTCTCCCCTGCGGGTCCATCAAGTTGATGTGCGACAAAGCGCACCTTCTCCGCATTCGTGCATCCAGTAGTTGTTAGCTCTCTTCCGATCTTGCGGATCCAATCATCAGCAACAATCGGCTCGGTGCTACTAGAGAACACCAGCGGATTCAACCTTAGGAAATAGGCTAGGTTGTCAACTAGGGGTGGTGGCGGTGGGTTGTTGTTGTTGTTGCCTTGGTTCTGGACGAGCAACTGAATCAAGGCATTCTGCTGTTGGATCAACTGGGTGAGTTCCGGCGGGAAAGTGAATCTGGGGTCACGTCTCGGAGGCATCTGATAGGTCAGAGAGGTGAGAACATAATAGAATAGGGTCTAATGAGAGATTTCACTACCCACATGCACATGATACAAACATATTCAATTCACAGCACTCAATTTCAAAGAAGATTCTTACAATCGATCTAAGCTACTATTACAAAACCTCACGAACGATTTCTAACTACATGGAAGGATTCTAATATTAATATGGTGGTCAACTAGAAATTTTGATCACTGGAGGACTCCATAATATGAGCTCCAGCTTCGTCTTCAAAATCATCACTGTCTTCATGATCATCACTATCGATGTCTGTGTCATCAAGTATGATGTAGTCTTCAGAACGAATGTCCACTTCAGATTCTGGTTTCACCACAGATATTCCAATCTTCTTCCTCAGATCTTCATTCTGCTGTAGTAGCATAGCAATTTCCTCTTCGTATCCATCGCGAGTTGCCTTGAGTTCCTCTTCTAGCTCCATATTCCGGGACATCACCTTCTTGGTATCTATCATGTTAGCGCACATATGATTCTCATATCGACGAATGTGCTGGTTCATCTCTTGTATGTAGGCTGCAATAGATCCATCCTTCCTGGTGCGAATCATCTCTCATTGCTCATCCCGGCGTCCACATATCTGGTAGACGGTGTCTTTAAGATCCTTGTTCTACACCTCGCCTATGCATCCAATGGTGATGCGGGCGGCCATGCTCTTTCCTAATCTCTAGGTTGGAGCATCAAAGGAAAACTCGATGAGCTCGGTAATTGGTGCAAAAGTCCTTCCAGGAACACGAACTTGAATCGTCCAGCCCTCCTCTTCTGGTAAAGTTGTAGTGAAGGTTCCGGTGAAGCTTGGTATGCCGATGTTCAGGTACTTAGTGACTTCCTTCAAGTGTCATCCGAAAGGAGTGTCGTCATCCAGCTGAGTGAACTTGTTCCTGGGGTCCGACATCTATAGAGTAGAAATAGAGAAGAATTAGAAATGAGTAGAGAAGAGTATCATGTGGCTTTTCCTAGTGGTTGTGTCCTACAGTCAACGTGGGCTCTGATACCATCTCGTAGCGACCCGATCCCAGTGGATCGAAGTCTCTATGCTTAAGTGTCATCCCTGGATCGTTATGCTGACACACACAATACTTGAGGATTTATAACAGAGTTCAATCACACACTTATTACATCGAGTGTCTCATAAAGAGTACTTATTATATAAATATGGCTGAAGGCCATCTAAAATAAAATACTGCGGAAGCTTCAAAGATAAATGAGTCCATCCAACTACACGGCAAAACTGAGTGCAAGACAATGACCTATCGCACCTTACTCCTTGTTTGAAAATTCTGCAACATGAGATGTTGCAGCCATGTCCGTCAGCACATGGAATATGCTGGCAATATCACACTATAGAGCAATGATGAATAATATCTATTGCTACATGCATATATGGCTGGTGGAGGCTCTAAGTTTAACATTTGCATAAAGCTAATTTTTCCCTACAATAAAGGAATAAATTTTATTTACTACCAAGTTTATACCATTATTGAGAAGGTTTCCCCAACTCAATCCCAAAATTATCAAGTATCAATAATAATAATAATAATAAAGTAATAACCCAACAAACTCTTTAAGTAAAGTGATGAGATCAACCAATAATTGAAATACCAGATAATCAAAATGTCCATAACCGGGGACACGACAAATCATGATTTGTTTATACACTCTGCAGAGGTTTGCACACTTTTCTCCACAAGACTTGACCGCATCCATGATCATAAGATCAAGACATAGCCTTTCTAAAGAGGATCCTTAACCGATATATAGGCCGGTACACCTACAATTCCCCTACATCTGCTAGCCCATCATGGAAATGTTTCCTACAACTTACTTAACTATGCCGGAGCCCATAATGGCTTGTGGCTGCACACGAAAGTTTCTAGCATGAATAATCTTATCCTTTTGAGCCTGGGTGGCATTCCATAGGATGATCATACAGGTACCCCGGGATCTCCTAGGACAACACTTGATTCCCTAGGTTCCCACAACCAATCCACCCAGATGTGTATTAAAGTAGCCACCTTAAGTTTCCCTTAGTCATTATCTCTCAGAAGTTGCATGATTCTCAAATACCAATCCCCGTCTACGAGCATGGCTAAGCAATATGAGCATAACGTATATTCCCGGGGTGATCAAAGGTATTAGGTTCCTACCTCAACAACTACATAGCAATAAGCACATGTTCCCAAACCAACTCACACAATATTTGAGGGGTGTATCTAATGCAAGTAAAACTGGGTATAGGAAGAGTATGATCAAAGTGTAACTTGCCTTGCTGATGATCGGTAAACCCTAGGGATTCATAGTAGCAAGCCTCGCACTGTGGAAAATCTATCGTAGACAAACAATAGCATACATAAGCACGCAAGCATGAAGATGCCAGGAAAACCAAAGAAAAAGATCTTAACAGAAAGTTTAGGTCAAGAACTTCTATTAGCAAAAAGAATCAACAAAATCGGAATTACGAAAATCAAGTTACGATCAAAAGAAGTTCAATACAAATCTGTTTGAAAACAAATTTTAATCTTTCAAAAATACTGCTAAGTTGGTTATCTGGATAGAGGGGATCATGCCGAAGAA
This sequence comes from Triticum urartu, assembly GCF_003073215.2. NCBI lineage: Eukaryota > Viridiplantae > Streptophyta > Magnoliopsida > Poales > Poaceae > Triticum > Triticum urartu. The sequence continues at coordinate 274,708,278 of NC_053023.1, forward strand.
TTTGGTGTTGTTTTATTTGATTTGGATAAACGAGCAAAATGTTGTGACCGTTTGAAGAACAGGGATTAATCTATGAAGAAAATATTCATGGATGGGTCCCTGGCCGAAAACTGAAATAAAAAGAAAAATCTATCATATGAACGTCTGCTACGGGAGACTAACGAATGAAACCGTTCGTTAACAAATCGAAACAAACGAACATTCGCTAGATAGAACGAACCAAAAAAAACGAAACGAACCGAAACGAAAACCGGGAAGCCGAAAAAACTGATCTAGGGTTTTACTGGTTTTTCCGACGAGAACCGGTGACGAACACCGGCGGTCAATGGCGGAGGCTGTGGAGGCGTGGCGCAGCGGCGACGGCGCAACGCAAAGCGGAAGACGGCGGCGGCTGGCTCGGGCGGCGGGGTTGCGGCAGGAGGCGGCGGCGAACGGGGTCCAGGGGGCCCCGGGGCGCAGCTTATAAGGGGGGGGGCTAGGGAGGCGGAGTCCCGGGCAATGGCGGCTCCTCCCATGTCCTGGCCGGACTCGGGGAAGGCGGCGGTAGCGCGGCTGGGCTTGGCTTGGCTCGACTGGGCCGGCCCAGTTCGACCGCGGTTGACTTTTTTTTGAAACATCGCAGTGAAAAAAATCAAAATAAAATAAAATAAAATCCTAAAAATTCCAAAAACAATTTTCACCGTCCCCTCCTAATAAATGTCCTTAGGTGAACATTTTTCTAGACCTAAATGACTAAAATAAAAATAAACATTTTAATACTGACAAAAATAATTAAACACACAAATAAAATCAAATAAAATATATTTTTATTCAAAAATAAATTTCCAATATTTCTTTGTTGTTTTTTGAAAATTCATATTATCTTCTCTCATTATTTTATTTATTTGCAAATATTGGAAAAATATTTTGAATAAATCACTTTGATCCTGTTTGCAAATTTGGAAAATTCAAAAATAGATTTTGGAGAAAACCTCCAACTCTCTCAATTGGTCCTTGAGTTGCTTAAGGTTTCTAGGATCAAAGATTCAAATAAAACAAATTCCAAGATGCATAAATGATGAATGCATATGAATGATCTAAATAACATCCAAATTGAAAATTGGGATGTTATAGGTGAATACTATGAGAAGTTTGATTCCTTGCATATTCTTTGGAGATATAAAGATGGTGATATTAGAGGCATGCTAGTGATTAATTGTGGATTAGTATAAATACGTGTGTTAAATTTTGTGATTATCGTAGCATGCACGTATGGTGAACCGTTATGTGATGAAGTCGGAGCATGATTTATCTTTTGATTGTCTTCCTTATGAGTGGCGGTCGGGGACGAGCGATGGAATTTTCCTACAAATCTATACCCCTAAGAGCATGCGTGTAGTACTTTGTTTCGACGACTAATAAAGTTTTGCAATAAGTATGTGAGTTCTTTATGAATAATGTTGAGTTCATGGATTATACGCACTCTCACCCTTCCACCTTTGCTAGCCTCTCTAGTACCGCGCAACTTCCGCTGGTGCATTATACCCATAGTTTACCTTCCTCAAAACAGCCACTATACCTACCTATTATGGCATTTCCATAGCCATTCCAAGATATATTGCCATGCAACTTCCACCGTTCCATTTTATTATGACACGCTCCATCATTGTCATATTGCTTTCATGATAATGTAGTTCGCATAGTATTTGTGGCAAGGCCACTGTTCATTTTTTATACATGTCACTCTTGATCATTGCACATCCCAGTACACCGCTGGAGGCATTCATATAGCGTCATATTTTGTTCTAGTATCAAGTTGTAATTCTTGAGTTGTAAGTAAATAAAAGTGTGATGATCATCATTATTAGAGCATTGTCCCATATGAGGAAAGGATGATGGAACCTATGATTCCCTCGCAAGTTGGGAGGAGTCTCCAGACTTTATAAAAGAAATAAAAGAGGCCAAAGAAGCCTAAACAAAACAAAAAATGAGAGAAAAGAGAGAAGGGACAACGTTACTATCATTTTCCACACTTGTTCTTCAAAGTAGCACCATGATCTTCATGATAGGGAGTCTCCTATGTTGTCACTTTCATATACTAGTGGGAATTTTTCATTATAGAACTTGGCTTGTATATTCCAGTGATGGGCTTCCTCAAACTGCCCTAGGTCTTCGTGAGCAAGCGAGTTGGATGCACAACCACTTAGTTTATTTTTTAGCCTTCATACACTTATACCTCTAGTGCATTTGTTGCATGGCAATCCCTACTCACTCACATTGATATCTATTGATGGGCATCTCCATAGCTCGTTAATACGCCTAGTTGATGTGAGACTATCTCCTTCTTTTTGTCTTCTCCATAACCACCATATTCTATTCCACCTATAGTGCTATATCCATGGCTCACACTCATGTATTGCGTGAAAGTTGAAAAGGTTTGAGAACACCAAAAGTATGTAACAATTGCTTGGCTTGTCATCGGGGTTGTACATGATAAAATACTTTGTGTGATGAAGATGGAGCATAGCCAGACTATATGATTTTGTAGGGATAACTTTCTTTGGCCATGTTATTTTGAGAAGACATGATTGCTTTATTAGTATGCTTGAAGTATTATTGTTTTTATGTCAATATTAGACTTTTTTTTTTGAATCTTATGGATCAGAATATTCATGCCACAATAAAGAAAATTACATGGATAAATATGTTAGGTAGCATTCCAAATCAAAAATTCTATTTTTATCATTTACCTACTTGAGGACGAGTAGGAATTAAGCTTGGGATAATTGATACATCTCCAACGTATCTATAATTTTTTATTGTTCCATGCTATTATATTATCTATTTTGGATGTTCTATATGAATTATTATGCTATTTTATATTATTTTTTATACTAACTTATTAAACCACAGCCGAGTGCCAGTTTCTGTTTTTTTCCTTGTTTTTGAATTTTACAGAAAAGGAATGTCAAACGGAGTGCAAACAGAATAAAATTTACAATGATTTTTCTTGGAGCAAAAGACACACATAGGACTTGGAGAGGATGGGAGAAGAGTCCCGAGGGCTCCACAAGCCCTGAGGGCATGCCCTAGGGGGGCACCCCTGAATGGGCCCCTCGAGACTCCTCCAATCCTAATTCTTGGCCTATAAATTCAGAAATATTCCCAAACCAACAGACGCATCCACCAAAATACTTTTCCGCCGCCGCAAGCCTACTGTTTCTGTGAGATCCCATCTTGGGGCCTTTTTTGGCATCCTGCCGGAGGGGGATTCGTCCACTGAGGGCATCTACATCAATTCTATTGCCCTACCGATGAAGCGTGAGTAGTTTACCACAGACCTAGGGGTCCATAGCTAGTAGCTAGATGGATTATTCTCTCTCTTTGATCTTCAATACAATCTTCTCGTCGATGTTCTTGGAGTTCTATCCGATGTAATCTTCTTTTGCTGTGTGTTTGTCAAGATCCGATGAAATGTGGATTTTTGATCAGATTATCTATGAATACTATCTGTGTCTTCTCTGAATTCTTATATGCATGATTTGATATCTTTGTATTTCTCTTCGAATTATCGATTTGGTGGGTTCAATCTTGCCATGTCCTCAACCAGTCACAAAGTAGGGGTAGCGAGGCACGCATTGTATTATTGCCATCAAGGGTAAAAAGATGGGGTTTTCATCATATTGCTTGACCTTATCCCTCTACATCATGTCATCTTACTTAAGACATTACTCCGTTCTTATGAACTTAATACGCTAGATGCATGCAGGATAGCGGTCAATGTGTGGAGTAATAGTAGTAGATGTAGATTCGTTTCGGTCTACTTCACACGGACGTGATGCAATATTCATAATCATTGCCTTGGTTATCGTCATAACTTTGCGCTTTTCTATCAATTGCTCGACAATAATTTGTTCACCCATCGTATTATTTTCCTTCAAGAGAGAAGCCTCTAGTGAAAACTATGCCCCTCGGTTCTATTTTCCATCATATATTTTTAGATCTATAAACCAAAAAACCCCAAAAGTACCTTCCTGCAATTTATTTACATTTATTTTGTTTTATGTTTTAGTTATCTTTAATATCTATCTCTATCAGGTCTCATCCTTGCAAGTGACCGTGAAGGGATTGATGTTGCTTCTTGAGCTTTCGCTGGTTTTTCCCTTGAAGAGGAAAGGGTGATGCAGCAAAGTAGAGATAAGTATTTCTCTCAGCTGAGAACAAAGGTATCAATCCAGTAGGAGAAACAAGGAAGTCCCCAATCTATGCCCCTGCACAAACAATCAAGCACTTGCACCCAACACGATAAAGGGGTTGTTAATCCCTTCACGGTCACTTGCAAAGGTGAGATCTGATAGAGATAGCTATAAAGGATTACTAAAACGTAAAACAAAAAAAGTAAACAAATTGCAGCAAGGTATTTTTGGGTTGTTTGGTTTATAGGTCTGAAAATATATGATGGAAAATAGACCTGGGGGCCATAGGTTTCACTAGAGGCTTCTCTCTTGAAGGAAAATAATACGGTGGGTGAACAAATTACTATCGAGCAATTGATAGAAAAGCGCAAAGTTATGACAATATCCAAGGCAATGATTATGAATATAGGCATCACGTTTGTGTCAAGTAGACCTACTCCTGCCTGCATCTAGTAATATTACTCCACACATCGAACAATATCCAACATCCATCTAGAGTATTAAGTTCATAAGAACGGAGTAACGCCTTAAGCAAGATGACATGATGTAGAAGGATAAACTCAAACAATATGATGAAAACCCCATCTTTTTACCATGATGGCACCAATACAAATGCGTGCTTCGCTACCCCTACTTTGTCACTAGGTGAGGACACCGCAAGGTTGAACCCAAAACTAAGAACCTCTCCCATGCAAGAAAACCTAATCTAGTTGGCCAAACCAAACCGATAATTCGAAGAGAAATACAAAGATATCAAATCATGCATATGAGAATTCAGAGGAGACTCAAATAATATTCATAGATAATCTGATCATAAATCCACAATTCATCGATCTTGGCAAACACACCGCAAAAGAAGATTACATCGGATAGATCTCCAAGAACATCTAGGAGAACATTGTATTGAAGATCAAAGAGAGAGAGAAGAAGCCATCTAAGTACTAGCTATGGACCCGTAGGTTTGTCGTAAACTACTCACGCTTCATCGGAAGGGCATTAAAGTTGATTTAGATGCCCTCCGTGATCGAATCCCCTTTGGCAGGATGCTTGAAGAGGCCTCAAGAAGGGATCTCACGGGAACACAAGGTTACGGTGGCGGAAAAGTATTTTGGTGGACGCTTCTGTTGATAATGGAGTGTAGCGACCCGACCTCAGACGGTCAAGTCTCTGTGCTTTAGTGTCATCCCTGGATCGGTAATGCTGACACACACAATACTCGAAGGATTTATAACAGAGTAGCAATCACACACTTATTATATCGAATGTCTCAAAAGAGAACTTATTACAATAAATATGGCTTAAGGCCATCTAATTAAGATAACAGCGGAAGGCTTGGAAGATAAAGCGAGTCCATCAACTCCAACTGTTGGGTTTCATAGTAATTTCAAAAAAATTCCTACGCACACGCAAGATCATGGTGATGCATAGCAGCGAGAGGGGGAGAGTGTGATCTACGTACCCTTGTAGATTGACAACGGAAGCGTTAGCACAACGCGATTGATGTAGTCGTACGTCTTCACGATCCGACCGATCCAAGCACCGTTACTCCGGTACCTCCGAGTTCTTGGCACACGTTCAGCTCGATGACGCTCCCCGGGCTCCGATCCAGCAGAGCTTCGGGGAGGAGTTCCGTCAGCACGACGGCGTGGTGACGATCTTGATGTTCAACTGTCGCAGGGCTTCGCCTAAGCACCGCTACAATATGACCGAGGTGGAATATGGTGGAGGGGGGCACCGCACACGGCTAAGGAACGATCACGAAGATCAACTTGTGTGTCTATGGGGTGCCTCCTGCCCCCGTATATAAAGGAGTGGAGGAGAGGAGGGCCGGCCCTCTCTATGGCGCGCCCTAGGGGAGTCCTACTCCCACCGGGAGTAGGATTCCCCCTTTCCTAGTCCAACTAGGAGTCCTTCCAAGTATTAGGAGTAGGAGACAAGGAAGGGGAAGGGAGAAGGGAAGAAAGGAGGGGGCGCAGCCCCTCCCCCTAGTCCAATTCAGACTAGGCCTTGGGGGGGCGCGCGGCCTGCCCTAGGCAGTCCCTCTCTCTTTCCCGTATGGCCCAATAAGGCCCAATACTTCTCCCCCATATTCCCATAACTCCCCGGTACTCCGAAAAATACCCGAATCACTCGGAACCTTTCCGATGTCCGAATATAGTCGTCCAATATATCGATCTTTATGTCTCGACCATTTCGAGACTCCTCGTCATGTCCCCGGTCTCATCCGGGACTCCGAACTCCTTCGGTACATCAAAACTCATAATATAACTGTCATCGAAACCTTAAGCGTGCGGACCCTACGGTTCGAGAACAATGTAGAAATGACCAAGACACGTCTCCGGTCAATAACCAATAGCGGGACCTGGATGCCCATATTGGCTCCTACATATTCTACGAAGATCTTTATCGGTCAGACCGCATAACAACATACGTTGTTCCCTTTGTCATCGGTATGTTACTTGCCCGAGATTCGATCGTCGGCATCCTATACCTAGTTCAATCTCGTTACCGGCAAGTCTCTTTACTCGTTCCGTAATACATCATCCCGCAACTAACTCATTAGTTGCAATGCTTGCAAGGCTTATGTGATGTGCATTACCGAGAGGGCCCAGAGATACCTCCCCGACAATCGGAGTGACAAATCCTAATCTCGAAATACGCCAACCCAACATGTACCTTTGGAGACACCTGTAGAGCACCTTTATAATCACCCAGTTACGTTGTGACGTTTGGTAGCACACAAAGTGTTCCTCCGGCAAACGGGAGTTGCATAATCTCATAGTCATAGGAACATGTATAAGTCATGAAGAAAGCAATAGCAACATACTAAACGATCGGGTGCTAAGCTAATGGAATGGGTCATGTCAATCAGATCATTCATCTAATGATGTGATCCCATTAATCAAATAACAACTCTTTGTCTATGGTTAGGAAACATAACCATCTTTGATTAATGAGCTAGTCAAGTAGAGGCATACTAGTGACACTCTGTTTGTCTATGTATTCACACATGTATTATGTTTCCGGTTAATACAATTCTAGCATGAATAATAAACATTTATCATGATATAAGGAAATAAATAATAACTTTATTATTGCCTCTAGGGCATATTTCCTTCACCAACGGCATAGCTGAGTGCACGGCAAACGACCGAGCGCACCTTACTCGTTGTCTGAAAAGTCTGCAACATGATATGTTGCAGCCCGAAACGGGTCAGCACATGGAATATGCTAGCAATATAAAACAAGAGAGCAATGAACAGATAAATGCTATCACTACATGCATATATGTCTGGTGGAGGCTCTATGGTTATATTGTTTTGCGAAAAGCCAATTTTCCCCTACAACAAAGGAATATATTTGATTTAGCTATCATGGTAGTTGAAACATTAAGAAGGTTCCTCCAACTCAATCCCAATTAAAGTAGTCATTAACATACCAAAAAATTAATTTAGAGTGATGAGATCAAATCAATAATTCAAGTACCAGATACTCAAGATGTCCATAGCCGGGGACACGGCTAACCATGATTAGTTTATACACTCTACAGAGGTTTGCACGCTTTTCCCCACAATACTCGATCTCCTCCATTGGATTTCTCACACTACAGGGTGTTTGAGAAAACGGATGACCAAGACACAGTCTTTCAGAAGCATTAACTCTTTACTCTGGGTGGATAGTTACACCTACTTTCCCCTACATCTGCTAGCCCACCATTGAAAGAGGTCATGCAACATACTCAACTATGCCAGAGCCTATAACTTCTTGTGGTTGCATACGAAAGTTTCTAGCATGAATAATTTTATGATCCCTTTGAGCTTGGGTGGTAGACCGTAGGATGATCATACGGGTACTCCGGGATATCCTTGGACAACAGTGGATTCTCCAGGTGCCCACAAGCAATCCACCCAGATGTGTATTAAAGTTGCCACCTTAAGTTGAACCATTAATTAACAACTCACATCTGTCATGGAAACACTCAAACCTAATCCACGTCTACGGCATAGCATGGCAAAATAAGCATAACGTAGAAGTAACTCCCAAGGGTTTGATAATAAAATAGGTAATAGGTTCTACCTCATCATCTACTTCCCAGACCCACATGTTAAGAGATCCTACTCATGCAATGTGTGAGGGTTGAACTAATGCATAAAAACTGGGTAATAAAGGGGTATGATCAAAGTGTTACTTGCCTTGCTGGCGATCTGCAAATCCTAAAGACTCGTAGTAGCACGCTTCGCACTTCAGGAATTCTATCGCAAACAAACAATAGCATACATAAGCACTCAAGCAAAGATGCATGGGTAAAACTCAAATAAGACGATCTAACCAGAAAGTTCAACTGAAGAACTCCGGTTTGCAAAAAGAACAAATCAAATGGAGCAACGAAACTCAAACTACGAAAGAAACAAGATCTGATTATTAATCTGGACTAAAGTCAAATTTTACAGTACCAAAATCTTGTTCAAGTTGGTTAAACAGAAAGAGGGCTTCGAGACGAAGATCTAGGCGCTTGTTTCACCTGATTCAGATAAACGAGCGAAAAGATATACTAAAACGAAGATTAGGGCAGAAATCGCGATCGAAAATAATCGCGGAAAAACCCTAAAAAAACGAGACGAACGGGCTAACGAACGAACGTTCGCTGTCTGCGGCTAACTGACGAACATCGTTCGTTAAAACGAACGTACGGACGAACGTTCGTGATTTAACTAAACCAAAGAAAAACCGAACAAAACCGATCTAATAAAAAAACCGATCTAGGGTTTTCTGAAAAAGAAGAACCAGGGTTAACCGAAGAAAACTGACCGGTCAACGGTGTGGTGAATGGCGGGGTCAACAGCGAGGCCAAGGCGAGGTCCGACGCGGCGCCGGCGCGAGCTAGGGTTTGGGCGATGGGGTTGGCGGCTTGGGCCTTCGGGGCGGCCGGCTCGGGCTGGTGACTTTTTTTAAATAAATCCTGATGCGGAAAAACAAATAAAATAAATACTAAACGGAGTCCAAAAATCCTGAAGTAAATTTCACCGTTCTCTAATAATATTGCGGACAAAGCGAACATTTATTTGGGCCTCTAATGCAATTTTGAAAAATGCATTTTTTCCCTAATTCAAATAAAATAGCAACAAAAGTCCAAAAGAAATATGTATTTGATTTTAATATTTTTCCTCCAATATTCCCTTTATTTTGGAGAACACATATTATCTCCTCTCATATATTTTAATATGAAATATTTTCGAAGAAAAAAATAATTAAAACCAAAGTGATCCTTCTTTCGATATTTGATAAAATTCAAATATGAAAAACGTGAAATCCCCAACTCTCTGTGTGGGTCCTTGAGTTGCTTAGAATTTCGAGGATCGCAAAAAAATGCAGTAAAATATGATATGCATGAACGACCTATGCATAACATTCCAAATTGAAAATTTGGGATGTTACAAACCTACCCCATTAAGATGAATCTCGTCCTCGAGATTCGGGTTGGCTAGAAAATAGGTGTGGGTCTTCTTTGTGTAGATCATCCTCTCGTTCCCAGGTGGCTTCATCCTCGGTATGGTGGCTCCACTAGACTTTGCAAAATTTAATAACCTTGCTGCGGGTAACTCGACTGGCAAACTCGAGAATCTTGACTGGTTTCTCCTCATAGGTCAGATCACTATCCAACTGAATTGCTTCCAGGGGCACTATATCTCTGAGAGGAATCTCGGACATCTCTGCATGGCACTTCTTCAACTGGGAAACGTGAAACACATCATGAACTCCTGACATTCCTTCGGGTAAATCCAACTTGTAGGCTACCTCTCCCATACGTTCCAAAACACGGTACGGTCCTACAAACCTCGGGGCTAACTTTCCCTTAACTCCAAAACGTTTAACACCTCGAAGTGGTGAAACATGGAGATATGCTCTATCTCCAATTTCATAGACTACCTCCTTGCGTTTTGAGTCTGCATAACTCTTCTGTCTGGACTGAGCTGCCTTCAGTCTACCTCGAATCAGCTTAATCTTCTCTTCGGACTCCTTAATCAAATCTGGTCCAAACAACTGACGGTCTCCAACTTCATCCCACATGAACGGTGTCCGGTATCTTCTTCCATACACGGCTTCAAACGGTGCCATCTTCAAACTGGCCTGGTAGTTGTTGTTGTATGCGAACTCCGCGTAGGGCAAGTTGTCATCCCAATTAGAACCATAGTCTAGCGCACAAGCTCTCAGCATGTCCTCCAGAATCTGATTGACTCTCTCGGTCTGTCCATCCGTCTGTGGATGAAAAGCGGTACTGAGCCTGGTACCCAAAGTCTGGTGCAGCCGGTGCCAAAACTTTGAAGTAAAATGCATTCCTCTATCTGATACGATGGTCCTCGGAACTCCATGCAGACATACGATCTTGGTCATATATATCTTGGCCAACTTCGCACTGGTATAAGTGGTCTTCACGGGGATAAAGTGAGCTACTTTGGTCAAATGATCCACCACTACCCAGATAGAATCATATCCCGATCGGGTCCTGGGTAATCCAGTGATAAAATCCATGCCAAACTTGTCCCACTTCCATTCGGGTATCGGCATAGGCTGTAGTAATCCTGCTGGCTTCTGATGTTCTACCTTCACTCTCTGAAATACATCACATATGGCTACATACTCGGCATTGTCCATCTTCATTCCAGTCCACCAGAAATACTCCATCAAATCCAAATACATCTTGGTGTTTCCGGGGCGTATCGAGTATGGTGAGTCATGAGCTTCCTATAGTATCAACTTCCTGATCTTGGCATTATTGTGCACAAAAGACGGTCCTCAAACCACAAGGTGTCGTGCTCATCCTCACGAAAACCTTTGTCTTTACCTTCACTCATATTCTCCTTTATCTCGGCAATTTCTTTGTCATCCTTATGAGCTTCTCGAATCTTTCCCAATAATGTCGGCTGCACTTCCATTGTTGTAACAAAACCTCTAGGAACTATCTCCAAACGAAGCTCCCTGAGATCTTCTGCTAACTCCTTCGGCAATCCTTTGCTTACGAAGGTATTGACATAACTCTTCCGGCTCAAAGTGTCTGCTACGACGTTGGCCTTGCCGGGATGATAGTGCAACTTCATATCATAATCCTTTATGAGCTCCAACCATCTCCTTGCCTGAGATTCAACTCCTTCTGAGTAAAAATGTACTTCAATCTCTTGTGATCCGTGTACACATCACAACAGTTTCCAATAAGAAAGTGTCGCCGGGTCTTGAGTGAATGTACCACAGCTGCTAACTCCAAATCATGGGTGGCATAATTCAACTCATGCGGTCAAAGTTGTTGTGAGGCATAGGAAACAACTCTTCCATCTTGCATAAGTACACTTCCGAGTCCTAAGCGAGAGACGTCGCAATACACTTGGAAATCCTTACGTATATCTAGCAGAATCAACACTGGGGCCGTAGTTAAACGTTTCTTCAACTCGTGGAAACTTTCTTCACATTCTTCAGTCCACTGGAACTTGGTGTCCTTCTTCAACAACGCCATCATGGGCTTCACAATCTTAGAAAAATTCTCAATGAATCTTCGGTAATACCCGCGAGTCCAAGAAAACTGCGGATCTCTCCAATCGAGGTGGGTGCCAACCACTCAGTGACTAACTGAACCTTGGTAGGGTCTACGGCTATACCCTCTCCTGATATAAGATGTCCAAGGAATCCTACTCCCTTCAACCAAAACTCACATTTGCTGAACTTGGCGTATAACTGGTGTTCCCTGAGCTTCTCAAGAACTAAACGCAAATGCTCCTTATGCTCTTCTTCATTCTTCGAGTATACCAAGATATCATCAATGAACACCACGACAAACTTATCCAAGAACTCCATGAACACCTTGTTCATCATACTCATGAAATAGGCAGGGGCATTAGTCAATCCGAATGACATAAGCGTATACTCGTACAACCCATACCTGGTGGTGAAAGCTGTCTTAGGTATATCTTGTTCTCGAATCTTCAACTGGTGGTATCCTGATCGAAGATCGGTCTTGGAAAAGACTTTTGCTCCTTGCAACTGGTCAAACAGATCTTTAATCATCGGCAGTGGGTACTTGTTCTTGATTGTTACTTCATTCAATGCCCGATAATCAACCACCATTCTCAGAGACTTATCCTTCTTCTGAACCAGGAGCACTGGGGCTCCCCATGGTGACGAACTTCGTCAAATGTAACCTTTCTCCAATAACTCCTTAATCTGTTTCTTAATCTCCTCTAGATCATTTGCGGGCATCTGGTATGGTCTCTTTGATATTGGTCCGGTGGCTGGCAATAACTCTATGAAAAATTCAATGTCTCGATCCGGGGGCATGTCTAGTAGTTCCTCTAGAAATACATCTGGGTAATCCTTCACTACAGGCACTTCCTCCTGAACAACTCCCTAGAGGGAATTTATGTGAGTACTCTTAGGAGTATACCTGGATACATACTTAATCCTTTTCCCTTCCGGTGTGGTGAGCAGAATTAACTTACTAGCGCAATCGATGTTTTGTCCATACATCGATAGCCAATCCATACCGAGTAACACATCCAATCCTTGGGATTCCAAAATTATCAAGTCTGAGGGGAAAACATGCCTACCTATGGTCAATGGCATCTGAAAACATCCCTGACTAGCCATATACTCTGCTCCTAGTGAGCTTACTAACATGGGTGTCCTAAGTACCTTGGTGGGCAACTTATATTTATCCACAAATGCCCTTGAAATGTATGAATGTGATGCACCAATATCAAAAAGAACTATTGCGGTAAATGACTTAACCAAAAACTTACCAATAACTGCATCAGGCTGCTCTTCGACCTCCTCCATGTTCACGTGGTTCACTTGTCCCTTGTTGAATGGGTTAGGCTTCTTCCCAGAGCTTCCGTTGCCATTCCCATTCTTTGCTTCAGAACTCTCGGTGGCGTAGTGTCCAGTCTTCCCACACTTGAAACAAGTAATGTTACTCAGGTCCTTCTTGGCAGGCGTTGCTGGGTTAGAGCGGTTCTGATTGCTACCTAATCCACTCCCATTTCCATTCCTAGGGCCGTGGTGGTTATGCGGAATTCCTCCATTATGGTTTTGACCTACATGGTTATGGGTAAATCCTCCCAGGTTTGGGGTGAAACGGGGTTTCTGCTGAGCTCCTGAATTGTACTTCCCTTGTCCATACTTCCTCTTGCGGCTCCCAATCTGTTGTTGCTTCGCTTCAATCATAAGAGCCTTGTCTACCAACTATGGGTAGTTGTTGAATGTTGCCAGCATCAACTGCATGCTCATCTCATCATTTAGCCCGTCCATAAACTTCTCCTGCTTCGCGGCATCTATGGCCACATCATCAGGGGCATCATGACATAACTTACTAAACTCCTCCACGTACTGCCCCACAGTATGGTTGCCCTGGCTTAAGTTGCGAAACTCACGCTTCTTCATGCTCATAGCTCCAGTTGAGACATGGGCTGTGCGGAATGCTTGCTGAAACTGCTCCCAAGTAACATTGGCTATGGGGAAAGTGGTTATGTAATTCTTCCACCATGCGGTTGCGGGTCCATCCAATTGGTGTGCGGCAAAACGCACCTTCTCAGCATCTGTGCAACTGGCAGTGGTTACCTCTATTCCAATCCTTCGTAGCCAGTCATCCGCAACTATGGGCTCGGTGCTACTGGAAAACACCGGTGGTTGTAGCCTCAGAAAACGGGTTAAGTTGTCCACTTGAGGTGGTGGCGGTGGGTTGTTGTTATTGTTGTTGTTGTTGCCCTGATTCTGAACTAGCAACTGCATCAGTGTATTCTGCTGCTGGATCAACTGAGTGAGTTCCGGTGGGAAAGCAAATCCGGGGTCATGTCTCGGAGGCATCTGATGGCTTTAGAGGGGAGAGATTAGAATAGAATGAGGTCTAATGAGAAAGCACTACCCATATGCACATGAGACAAACACAATCATATCATATCACTCAATCAATCAAGCAAGGGTATACAATCGATCTAACTATCGTTACAGTGCTCGGACTACTAATATTTACATGGGGGAATACTACTAGTAATATGGTGGTCTACTAGAAATTTTGATCGGTGGAAGACTCCATGATATCTGCCCCAGCTTCGTCTTCAGAGTCATCATCACTACCATCAAGGTCGGAGTCGGTGTCGTCGATGATGATGTAGTCTTCAGAATGAATCTCCTTACGTTCGTTGTCTTCTCCTCCTAGCGCGGGGTCTCCCGTGAAAACTCCTAGCTTCCTTGTCAGGTCGTCATTCTTTTCCACAAGTACTGCCATTTCCTCCTCATATCCATCACGTGTAGACTTGAGCTCCTCTTCCAGCTCTGTGATCCTGGTCATCGCTTTCTTCAAATCTACCATGCTTGCGCATATCTGGTTCTCCTGGCGACGTATGTGATGATTTAACTCCTGGATGACTGCTGCAATGGGCCTGTCCTTCCTAGTGCTGATCATCTCCCATTGCTCATCTCGGTGCCCACATATCTGGTAGATAGTGTCCTTTAACTCCTTGCGGTAAACTTCGCCGATGCGTCCCATAGCAATATGTGCTGCCATGCTCTTGCCTAGACTCTAGGTCGGTGCATCAAAAGAAAACTCTATGGGTTCAGTGACTGGCGTGAATGTCCTTCCTGGAACTTGACTCGAATCATCCAACGCTCGTCTTCTGGTAAAGTGGTAGTGTATGTCCCGGTGAAGCTTGGTATTCCAATGTTCAGATACCTAGTGACTTCCTTCAAGTGTCGTCCAAAGGGTGTGTCTTCATCCGGCTGTGTAAACTTATTCCTTGAATCCACCATCCTAAAGAGTAGAAAATGGAGAGGAGTCAGAAATGAGTAGAGAAGAGTGACCTATGGCTTATGTTAGTTGTCGTGTCCTACATTCTGCGTGTGCTCTGATACCATCTTGTAGTGACCCAACCTTAGACGGTCAAGTCTCTGTGCTTCAGTGTCATCCCTAGATCGGTAATGCTGACACACAAAGTAGTCGAAGGATTTATAACAGAGTAGCATCACACACTTATTACATCGAATATCTCAAAAGAGAACTTATTACAATAAATATGGCTTAAGGCCATCTAATTAAGATAATAGCGGAAGGCTTGGAAGATAAAGTGAGTCCATCAACTCCAACGGCATAGCTGAGTGCACGACAAATGACCTAGAGCACCTTACTCTTCGTCTGAAAAGTCTGCAACATGATATGTTGCAGCCCGAAACGGGTCAGCACATGGAATATGCTGGCAATATAACACAAGAGAGCAATGAACAGATAAATGCTATCACTACATGCAGATATGGCTGGTGGAGGCTCTATAGTTATATTGTTTTGCGAAAAGCCAAATTTTCCCTACAACAAAGGAATATATTTTATTTAGCTATCATGGTAGTTGAAACATTGATAAGGTTCCTCCAACTCAATCCCAATTAAAGTAGTCATTAACATCCCAACAAATTAATTTAGAGTGATGCGTTCAAAGCAATAATTCAAGTACCAGACACTCAAGATGTCCATAACCGGCGACACGGCTAACCATGATTAGTTTATATACTCTGCATAGGTTTGCGCACTTTTACCCACAAGACTCGATCTCCTTCGTTGGATTTCTTGCACTACAGGGTGTTTGAGAAAATGGATGACCGAGACACAGTCTTTCAGAAGCATTAACTCTTTACTCTGGGTGGACAGTTACACCTACTTTCCCCTACATCTGCTAGCCCACCACTGAAAGAGGTCATGCAACATACTCAACTATGCCAGAGCCCATAATGGCTTGTGGCTGCATAGGGAAGTTTTTAGCATGAATAATCTTATTATCCCTTTGAGCCTGGGTGGCAGACCGTAGGATGATCACACGGTACTCCGGGATATCCTTGGACAACACTGGATTCTCCAGGTGCCCACAAGCAATCCACCTAGATGTGTATTAAAGTTGCCACCTTAAGATGAACCATTAATTAACAACTCACATATGTCATGGAAACACTCAACCCAATCCACGTCTACGGCATAACATGGCAAAATAAGCATAACGTAGAAGTAACTCCCAAGGGTTTGATAATAAAACAGGTAATAGGTTCTACCTCATCATCTACTTCCCAGACCCACATGTTATGAGATCCTACTCATGCAATGTGTGAGGGTTGAACTAATACATAAAACTGGGTAATAAAGGGGTATGATCAAAGTGTTACTTGCCTTGCTGACGATCTACAATTCCTAAAGACTCGTAGTAGCATGCTTCGCACTCCGGGAATTCTATCACAAACAAACAATAGAGTACATAAGCACTCAAGCAAAGATGCATGATTAAAACTCAAATAAGAAGATCTAACCAAAAAGTTCAATTGAAGAACTCCAGTTTGCAAAAAGAATCAAATCAAACGAAGCAATGAAACTCAAACTACAAAAGAAACAAGATTCGATTACTAATCTGGACTAAAGTCAAATTTTACAGTACCAAAATCTTTTTCAAGTTGGTTAAACAGAAAGAGGGCCTCGAGACGAAGATCTAGGCGCTTGTTTCACCTGATTCGGATAAACGAGCGAAAAGATATACTAAAACGAAGATTAGGGCAGAAATCACGATAAAAAATAATCGCGGAAAACCCTGAAAAAAACGAGACGAACAGCCTAACGAATGAACGTTTGCTGTCTGCGGCTAACTGAGGAACAACGTTCATTAAAAAGAATGTACAGATGAATGTCCGTGATTTAACTAAACCGAAGAAAAACCAAACAAAACCGATCTAATAAAAAAACCGATCTAGTGTTTTTCTGAAAAAGAAAGAACCAGGGTTAACCGAAGAAATCTGACCGGTCAACGGTGGGGTCAACGGTGAGGTCAAGGCGAGGTCCGACATGGCGGCGGCGCAGGTGGCAGCGCGGGCTAGTGGCGCGGGCCTTCGGGGCGGCCGGCTCGGGCGGGTCTTAAAGGCCCCGGGCGTAGTGTCCTGGACGGACACGGCCCGTTAGGTTGGTGAGTTTTTTTTATATTTATTTTTTAAATAAATCCTAATGCGGAAAAAATAAATAAAAGTAATACTAAACGGAGTCCAAAAATCATGAAATAAATTTTCACGGTCCTCTAATAATATTGAGGACAAAGTGAACATTTATTTGGGCCTCTAATGCAATTTTGAAAAACGCATTTTTTCCTAATTCAAATAAAATAGCAACAAAAGTCCAAAAGAAATATTTATTTGATTTTAATATTTTTCCTCCAATATTCCCTTTATTTTGGAGAATTCATATTATCTCCTCCCATATATTTTAATATGAAATATTTTTGGAGAAAAAAATAATTAAAACCAAACTGATCCTTGTTTCGATATTTGATAAAATTCAAATATGAAAAACGTGAATTCCCCAACTCTCTCCGTGGGTCCTTGAGTTGCTTAGAATTTCGAAGATCGCAAAACAAAAATGCCGTAAAATATGATATGCAAGAATGACCTATGCATAACATCCAAATTGAAAATTTGGGATGTTACATGGAGTATTTTTGAATTTGTAGAGTTGAGAGGGAGGTCGGTGGACTCCCGGGGGGGCTACAAGCCAGGGGCACCCCCCATAGGGCGTTCCCTGAGGGCTCTAGTGCCCTCGGGACTCTTCTGACTTCATCTTCAAGTTTCATGGGTGTCTTCTAGTCCAAGGAAAATCCTCGCGGAAGTTTTATTCCGTTTGGTATTCCTTTTCTGTAAAATCAAAGACAAGGAAAAAACAGAGATTGGCAATGGGCTCTAGTTTAATAAGTTAGTACCAAAAATAATATAAAATAGTATATTAATGCATATAAAACATCCAAAACAGATAATATAATAACATGGAATAATAAAAGATATAGATACATTGGAGACGTATCAAGCATCCCCAAGATTAATTCCTGCTCGTTCTCGAGTAGGTAAATGATAAAAATATAATTTTTGATGTGGAATGCTACGTAACATATTTATCCATGTAATTTTATTTATTGTGGCATGAATGTTCAGATCCATAAGATTCAAAACAAAAGTTTAATATTGATATAAAAACAATAATACTTCAAGCATACTAATAAAGCAATCATGTCTTCTCAAAATAACATGGCCAAAGAAAGTTATCCCTACAAAATCATATAGTCTGGCTATGCTCCATATGCATCACACTAAGTATTAAATCATGCACAACCCCGATGACAAGCCAGTCAATTGTTTCATACTTTTGATGTTCTCAAACTTTTTCAACTTTCACGCAATACATCAGCGTGAGCCATGGATATAGCACTAAAGGTGGAGTAGAATATGGTGGTTGTGGAGAAGACAAAAAGAAGGAGATTGTCTCACATCAACTAGGTGTATTAACGGGCTATGGAGATTCCCATCAATAGATATCAATGTGGGTGAGTAGGGATTGCCATGCAACGGATGCACTAGAGATAGAAGTGTATGAAAGCTCAAAAAGAAACTAAGTGGGTGTGCATCCACCTCACTTGCTCACGAAGACCTATGGCAATTTGAGGAAGCCCATCATTGGAATATACAAGCTAAGTTATATAATGAAAAAAATCCCACTAGTATATGTAAGTGACAACATAGGATACTCCCTATCATGAAGATCATGGTGCTACTTTGAAGCACAAGTGTGGAAAAAGGATAGTAACATTCTCCCTTCTCTCTTTTCTCTCATTTTTTGGTGGTCTTCTTTGGCCTATTTTACTTTTTGTGGGCTTCTTTGGCCTCTTTTATTTTTCTATAAAGTTCGGATAATCATCCCAACTTGTGAGGGAATCATAGCTTTCATCATCCTTTCCTCACATGGGACAATGCTCTAATAATGATGACCATCACACTTTTATTTACTTACAACTCAAGAATTACAACTCGATACTTAGAACAAAACATGACTTTATATGTATGCCTCAGGCGGTGTACCGGGATGTGCAATGATCTAGCGTAGCAATAACATCAAACATCATGCTAGCTATCTTACGATCATGCAAAGCAATATGACAATGATGGTGCGTGTCATAATAAAATAGAACGGTGGAAGTTGCATGGCAATATATCTCGGAATGTCTATGGAAATGCCATAATAGGTAGGTGGTGGCTGTTTTGATGTAGGGTAAATGGTGGGTTTAATTCACCAGCGAAAGTTGCACGGTACTAGAGAGGCTAGCAATGGTGGAAGGGTGAGAGTGCGTATAATCCATGGACTCAACATTAGCCATAAAGAACTCACATACTTATTGCAAAAATCTATTAGTCATCCAAATAAAGTACTGCACACATGCTCCTAAGGGGATAGATTGGTAGGAAAATACCATCGCTCGTCCCCGACAGCCACTCATAAGGAAGACAATCAATAAATAGATCATGCTCGGACTTCATCACATAACGGTTCACCATACGTGCATGCTACGGGAATCAGAAACTATAACACAAGTATTTCTACCAATCCATGATTTCTCACTAGCATGACTCTAATATCACCATCTTTATATCTCAAAACAATCATAAGGAATCAAACTTCACACAGTATTCAATGCTCTATATATGGAAGTTTTTATTATATCCGTCTTGGATGCCCATCATATTAGGACTGAATTCATAACCAAAGCAAATTACCATGCTATTTAGAAAGACTCTCAAAATAATACAAGTGCAGCTTGAGATTTCAACAGTTTCTATAAAATAAAGCCACCGCCATGCTCTAAAAAGATATAAGTGAAGCACTAGAGAAAATTGCCTAGCTCAAAAGATATAAGTGAAGAACATAGAGTATTCTAATAAATTCACGATTCATGTGTGTCCCTCTCAAAAGGTGTGTATAGCAAGGATGATTGTGGAAAACAAAACAGAAAAGACTCATATCATACAAGACGCTCTAAACAAAACACATATCATGTGGTGAATAAAAATATAGCCTCAAGTAAATTTACCAATAGACGAAGACGGAAGACGGGATGCCATCTGGGGCATCCCCAAGCTTAGATGCTTGGTTGTCCTTTAATAGTACCTTGGGGCGCCATGGGCATCCCCAAGCTTAGGCTCTTTCCACTCCTTATTCCATAGTCCATCAAATCCTTACCCAAAACTTGAAAACTCCACAACACAAAACTCAACAAGAAGACTCATGAGATCCGTTAGTATAAGAAAATAAATCACCACTTTTTGGTACTGTTGTGAACTCATTATTTATTTATATTGGTGTAATATCTATTGTATTCCAACTTCTCTATGGTTCATACCCCCTAATACTACCCATAGATGATGAGGACATCAATACCATCTTTACACCCACAGCCCCTGCTCCTATACATACTGGACCAATTACTAGAGCTCGCGCACGCCAATTAAATTATCAGGTACTTTCGTTTCTTGGTAATGATTCTAATGTTCATGAGAATATGATGTTGCCTCAATTGGATACATTTGTTTTGCTTACAAATGAAGATCTTGGCATGGAAAAGAGTGATGAACACTGGCGCAAGACCAAGCATGGAGATGATGGCATGCGCAAGGGGATCAAGAACGGAGTTACAAGTGATGACTTCAGGACTTTGGAGCCACCATAAGGAGTGCATGAAGCCTTGGACGAAATATACAAGATGCCACTTCATAAATTTCGTCCAGAGGCTATTCTAGGTGATGCATCACCTTATTATTGGGACAGGCCCATGTATTTTTGAAATACTTAAGTATAGGCTGTTTTTAGAGTCTGTATGTGTGGGGAAACAAGAGTTAGGGTTGGTTTCGGACCCCTCCTCCAAGGGCCACGAAATTCCCCCCTCTTCCTCCATATATACAGCCCTTAGGGCATCGTTTAGACTATGGGATTTGTTTAGTTAAAAGTTAGCCAACGCAACTTCGTGTACTTCGTTTGTGTCCAATGACCAGACCAAGACCGCTTCCAGATCCCCACCTTTATCAATACTACATCTATATTCGCAATACTCAGATTGCATTATCATATTCTTGCTTGTTCTTCGATTGCGTGCAGGAATAGACCTTCGTGGTCAGGCTGATCGTGCTTCCAGCATCGTCGGTAACCTCAGGAGATTGGTTTAGTGATTGCTAAGGCGCAACATCGTGCACGTTTGTAGCCGGATCGTCAAAGTCGTCTCCAGCAAATCGATATTTATCATCTCATCGAAAGATCGGTACACCTACGCCTCTATCAAGTGGTATCAGATTTCCAGGTTTCTCGGTGAGATTTTACAGTTTTTCATAGTTTAGATCGAGTCTGTTCTTCATACCCACAGTCCACGAAAAAGCCAAAAAAATAGGGTTAGGTCATCATATCCGAACCAATCTGAGCCTTTGCATAATCTTTTTAGAGTTTTGCATTGTTGAATTTGCGGTTGCATCGTCGTGTCTAGTTGCTGGTCTTAGCGTCTAGTTTCCTTTAGAGTTTCGAGTTATGTTCACAAGTTGTCACACCGCCGCCGCACCATCGTCATCGTTCCTACCACATACCACCACCACCAACATATTCCTTACCACTGCCATATACATCCGCCTGTCCACCACCAATCCGAGTCCACATATACATCCGCCTGTCCACCGCCAATCGGAGTCCACATATACATCTGCCTGTCCACCACCAATCCGAGTCCACATATACATCTGCCTGTCCACCACCAATCCGAGTTCTTTTCATATAAGGTTTGTTTTCGAGATCCATCTAGGTTTCGTTTTGTGTTTCCTTGCCTGAGTAGGTCTCGGAAAAAAATAAAAAAATCGGTTGTTCTGAGTCTTTTGAGCCACATGCCATCATAGTGATTTTTTGTCGCACTTTTTCGTCGTCGCTGCCCTGATTTCCAAAAAAAAGTCAAAAAAATTACATGCCCATCCTGTCAGTTTGACGAGGGAGGAGTTTTGAGACACTCGCCATTATAGTAATTTTTCGCAAAAAAAAGAGGAGCGCAGAAAAAAAGGAGCGTAAAAAAATAGAGCAAAAAAGTTCCAGAGTGTGCTTTTCCCTTGTTTATGTGCAGCACCATGATTTTGTTCGTGTTCTAGGCTCGCGTCTCTAGCACGGTCTAGCCTAGGACTAGCATAGTACCGTCGTTGAGCATTTATTCAATTTTGCATATCTGAATTGATTATTGCTAACCCTTTTTGCTACCATATTATAAGCCTTCCTAGCTCCACATACATCTACGTCGTGCGTTTGACTCTCCCTGGTAATCGCTCTATCCAAGCTTTGAGAGTTTTGACTATGACGGTTGCCAATCACAGCCTGCTTCTGGGTAAGAACCAGTAAGAATTTGAGATTTGCTTGACGGATTTGTGACACCCACCACCACCTCTTGTTAGTAGTCTGTAGGATCATATTCTTGTGTGTTTCTATTGCTGCTAACCATGGCAAGATCACAAGCCGACGAGACTGACTGGGAGAACATGACAAATAAGCAGTTGCATGATAAATTTCAACAAATGATGAGTGGACAGGTGCAAGATGTGCTAAATAGATTTGAAGAGACCATGGAGAAGATAGATGGCATGGAGAAGACATTCGAAACAAAGCTCGATAACAAGTTTAATGAATTGCTCGCGCATCTTCCACCACCACCACTGGCTGCACCTAACGCACCTCTACAACAACAACAACGACGACGACTACCTCCACGTCGCGAAACAGCCCTCCGCTGAGTGAGCCGTCTCCCTCTTGCGCCTGGCCAAACTGTTGGTGCTGCTGTCGATACTTCTGTGGCTCCTGCTGTTGATGCAGAGGAGGAAGATTTTGCGGGAGATTACGAGGATGAGGTTGATCAAAATCAGAACTACGTGCAACCACCAGCACCGCAACCACCAGGTCGTCCACATGCAAATAATGGCAATGGTAGTGCTCCCCCTCAGGTACGAGATCATGACCATCTCCCTAAACTGAAATTGAATATTCCACCATTTGAGGGTAGATATGTTCTTGATATATATCTTACGTGGGAGTTAGAAACTGAACAATGATTTACATGTTTACAATATCCCGAGGAGAGACGTGTTCCTGCTGCTGTTTGTGCTTTCACTAGTTTTGCATGTGTTTGGTGGTCTGAGCATTGTAGATTATATCCTATTCCAGCTACTTGGGCTGCTTTGAAAACTGCTATGTGTACTCGTTGGGTTCCACCATATTATCAACATGAATTACATCAAAAATTGCAGCGTTTAAGAAAAGGAAAAAAATTCTATAGAAGAATATTATCAGGAATTACAAACTGGCATGATTAGATGTGGTATTACTGAGGAGAACGAAGCTATGCTTGCATGTTTTATGGGTGGATTAAATAGAGAGATTCAGACCATTCTAGAGTATAAGGAGTATACTGATATCACTCGTTTATTCCATCTTGCTTGTAAAGCTGAACGTGAAGTGCAAGATCGACAGGCATTGGCGTGAACTAACTTTTCTGCAGGTCTATCTTCATCATGGACACCACGTGCATCCTCTACTTCCACTGCACCAGTGATACAAGAAAGCAGGCACAACCACCACTATCTGCCAAGAGCACACCTGCCGGGCCTGCGCATAGCTCTTCTTCTTCCATGGCATCAACAGGGCACACAAGTGATATTATTTGTCGTCGTTGTAAGGGAAGAGGACATTTTGCGAGAGAATGCAAATCTCAATGTGTGATGATTGCTACTGTGGATGGTGGGTATGAGTCTGCTAGTGACTATGATGAGGAGACTTTGGCTCTTATTACACATGAAGAACACGGTGGAGAGGATTCTGATCATGAGACGCAATACATGGCTGCTGAAGATGCTGACAGGTATGAATGTTTAGTTGCTCAACGTGTTTTGAGTGTGCAGGTTACACAAGTTGAGCAAAATCAGAGGCATAATTTGTTCCATACAAAGGGAGTTGTGAAGGAAACGTTCTATTCGCGTCATCATAGATGGAGGGAGTTGCAACAACTTGGCTAGCATGAGATGGTGGAGAAGCTATCTCTCACCACAAGACCGCATCCACATCCTTACTACATCCAATGATTCAACAACAGCGGCAAGGTTAAGGTAACACATACTGTTACTTATTACTTGGTAGACCATGGAAATTTGATAAAAATTATGTACACCATGGTAGAAATAATCAGTATACTCTTGTTCATAAGGATAGCCATATTACTTTGCTTCCTACGAATCCTGAATCCATTTTGAAAGATGATATTAATAGAGCTAATAAAGCAAAACAGGAGAAAAATACGAGTGAAAATCATATTGTGGCAAAAGAATTTGAGAAACAAATGAAACCTAATAATAAACCATCTAGTGTTGCTTCTAAAATTAAATTGAAAAGTGCATGTTTACTTGCCACAAAATTTGATATTGATGAGCTAGATTTCAACAAATCTGTTTGCTATGCTTTTGTGTGCAAAGAGGCATTATTTTCATTCGAGGACGTGCCTTCCTCTTTGCCTCATGCTGTCACTAACATTTTGCAGGAGTTCGCTGACGTCTTCCCACAAGATGTGCCACCGGGATTACCACCTATTCGAGGGATTGAGCATCAAATTGATTTAATTCCCGGTGCATCGCTACCCAACCATGCACCATACCGTACCAGTCCAGAGGAGACGAAGGAGATTATGCGTCAAGTATAGGAGCTGCTTGACAAAGGTTACATACACGAATCTCTTAGTCCTTGTGTTGTTCCTATTATACTAGTGCCTAAAAAGGATGGTACGTCGCGTATGTGTGTTGATTGTAGAGGCATTAATAATAATATTCGTTATCGTCATCCTATTCCTAGGCTAGATGATATGCCTGATGAATTGAGTGGCTCTACAATTTTCTCCAAAGTTGATTTGCGTAGTGGATACCATCAAATTCGTATGAAATTGGGAGATGAATGGAAAACAGCATTTAAAACTAAGTTTGGTTTATATGACTGGTTAGTCATGCCTTTTCGGTTACCTAATGCACCTAGTACTTTCACGAGACTAATGAACGAAGTTTTACATGCTTTCATTGGACGATTTGTGGTAGTCTATTTTGATGATATACAGATTTATAGCAGATCTTTGGAGGAACATTTGGAACATTTACGTGCTGTTTTTATTGCTCTACGTGATGCACGTTTGTTTGGTAACCTTGGGAAGTGCACCTTCTGCACTGACCGAGTATCTTTTTCTTGGCTATGTTGTTACTCACAGGGAATTGAGGTTGATAAAGTCAATATTGAAGCTATTGAGAGTTGACCGTAGCCTAAAACGGTCACACAAGTCAGGAGTTTTCTTGGCCTCGCTAGATTCTATAGGCGTTTTGTGAGAGATTTCAGCACCATTGCTACACCTCTCAATGAGCTTACAAAGAAGGATGTACCTTTTGTTTGGGGTACCGCACATGAAGAAGCCTTCACGGTATTGAAAGATAAGTTAACACATGCTCCTTTACTCCAACTTCCTGATTTTAATAAGACTTTTGAGATTGAATGTGATGCTAGTGGAATTGGATTAGGAGGTTCTTAATGTGATGCTAGTGGAATTAGATTAGGAGGTTCTTATTACCAGATGGCAAACTTGTTGCATACTTTTCTGAAAAATTGAGTGGGCATAGTCTGAATTATTCTACTTATGATAAAGAATTATATGCTCTTGTTCAGACTTTAGAAACATGGCAACATTATTTATGGCCCAAAGAATTTGTTATACATTGTGATCATGAATCGTTGAAACATATTAAAAGTCAAGCTAAACTGAATCGTAGACATGCTAAATGGGTTGAATTCATTGAGACTTTCCCTTATGTCATTAAATACAAGAAGGGTAAAGAAAATGTTATTGCTGATGCATTGTCTCGTCGCTATACTATGCTTTCACAACTTGACTTCAAAATATTTGGTTTGGAGACCATGAAAGATCAATATGTGCATGATGCTGATTTTAAAGATGTTATGCAGAATTGTAAAGAAGGAAGAACATGGAACAAGTTTGTCGTTAATGATGGATTTGTGTTCCGTGCTAACAAGCTATGCATTCCAGCTAGCTCCGTTCGTCTTCTGTTGTTTGCTGGAGGCACATGGAGGAGGATTAATGGGACATTTTTGCATGAAGAAGACGAAGGATGTACTTTCTACACATTTCTTTTGGCCAAAGATGAGACGGGATGTTGAGCGTTTTGTTGCTCGCTACACTACATGTTAAAAAGCTAAGTCACGACTCAATCCTCATGGTTTATATATGCCTTTGCCTATACCTAGTGTTCCTTGGGAGGATATATCTATGGACTTTGTTTTAGGTTTACCTCGAACAAAGAAGGGGGGGATAGAATATTTGTTGTCGTGGATAGGTTCTCGAAAATGGCACACTTTATACCATGTCATAAAAGCGATGATGCTATTAATGTTGCTGATTTGTTCTTTCATGAAATTGTTCGCTTGCATGGTGTGACAAATACTATTGTTTCAGATCATGATACTAAATTTCTTAGCCACTTTTGGAGATGTTTATGGGCTAAGTTGGATACTAAACTGCGTTTTAGTACTACTTGTCACCCCCAAACTGATGGACAAACTGAAGTAGTCAATAGAACATTGTCTACTATGCATAGGGCTGTTTTGAAGAATAATAAGAAAATGTGGGAAGAATGTTTGCCTCATATTGAATTTGCTTATAATCGTTCATTGCATTCTACTACTAAGATGTGCCCTTTTGAAATTGTGTATGGTTTCCTACCTCGTGCACCTATTGATTTGTTGCCTCTTCCATCTTCGGAGAAGGTTAATTTTGATGCTAAAGAACCTGCTGAATTGATTTTAAAAATGCATGAGTTAACTAAGGAAAACATTGAGCATATGAATGCTAAATATAAACTTGCTGGAGATAAGGGTAGGAAACATGTTGTGTTTGCACCTGGAGATCTTGTTTGGTTACATTTGCGTAAGGATAGATTTCCTAATTTGCGCAAATCAAAGCTAATGCCACATGCTGATGGTCCTTTTAAGGTGTTAGAGAAAATAAATGATAATGCATACAAACTTGAGCTGGCTGCAGCTTTTGGGGTTAGTCCCACTTTTAACATTGCAGATTTGAAGCCTTATTTGATTGAGGAAGATGAGCTTCCATCGAGGACGACTTCATTTCAAGAAGGGGAGGATGATGAGGAGATCAATACCATTTTTACACCCACAACCCCTGCTGCTATACATACTGGACCAATTACTAGAGCTCACGCACACCAATTAAATTATCAGGTACTTTCGTTTCTTGGTAATGATTCTAATGTTCATAAGAATATGATGCTACCTAAATTGGATACATTTGTTTTGCTTACAAATGAAGGGCTTGGCATGGATAAGAGGGATGAACACTGGAGCAAGACCAAGCATGGAGATGATGGCATGCGCAAGGGGATCAAGAACGGAGTTACAAGTGATGACTTCAGGACTTTGGAGCCACCATAAGGAGTGCATGAAGCCTTGGACGAAATATAAAAAAGATGCCACTTCATAAATTTCGTCCAGAGGCTATTCTAGGTGTTGCGTCACCTTATTATTGGGCCAGGCCCATGTATTTTCTAAATACTTAAGTATAGCTTGTTTTTAGAGTCTGTATGTGTGGGAAAACAAGAGTTAGGGTTGGTTTCGGACCCCTCCTCTAAGGGCCACGAAATCCCCCCCCTCTTCCTCCATATATACAGCCCTCAGGGCATCGTTTAGACTGTGGGATTTGTTTAGTTAAAAGTTAGCCAACGCAACTTCGTGTACTCCGTTTGTGTCCAATGACCAGACCAAGACCGCTTCCAGATCCCTACCTTTACCAATATTACATCTATATTCGCAATATTCAGATTGCATTATCATATTCTTGCTTGTTCTTCGATTGCGTGCAGGAATAGACCTTCGTGGTCAGGCTGATCGTGCTTCCAGCATCGTCGGTAACCTCAGGAGATTGGTTTAGCGATTGATAAGGCGCAATGTCATGCACGTTTGTAGTCAGATCGTCAAAGTCGTCTCCACCAAATCGATAGTTAACATCTCGTCGAAAGATCGGGACACCTATGCCTCTATCAATAGATTCATCAAAATAAGCAGACAACACATAGAAAATAGAACCTATAAAAAACGGAACACTCTGTAGCAATCTGAAAACTTCGTATACTTATGTAACTCCAAAAACTTATGGAAAATTAGGACAACAGAGGCAATTTTTATATCAATCTTGTGTAAAAGATTCAGAATTTTTTCATGCTTCTGTGAATTTTAGAAATTCTGGCAATGTGCGCAAAAGTTTCTGTTTTTTAGCAAGATCAAATCAACTATCACAATAGACCATCCCAAAGGTCTTTCTTGGCTCAAACACATTAAAACATGAAAACACATCTAACCAGAGGCTAGATGATAAAATTACTCAAAAATAGGAACGAAAAAGTAAGAACAAAAATAAAATTGGGTTGCCTCCCAACAAGCGCCATTGTTTAACGCCCCTAGCTAGGCATAAATCATATATCTAGGTATTGTCATCTTTGGTATGCAATCCATAAGTAGCTCTCATAATAGATTCATATAGTAACCTAATTTTCTTTCTAGGAAAGTTTTCCATGCCCTTCCTTAATGTGAACTGAAATCTAATGTTTCCTTCTTTCATATCGATAATTGCACTAATCGTTCTAAGGAAAGGTCTACCAAGAATAATAGGACATGTAGGATTGCTATCTATATCAAGAACAATGAAATCTACGGTCACATAATCCCTATTTGCAATAATAAGAACATCATTAATCCTTCCAGTAGGTTTCTTAATAGTGGAATCTGCTAGATGAAAATTTAAAGAACAATCATCAAATTCACGGAAACCTAACACATCACATAAAGTTTTTGGAATCGTAGAAATGCTAGCACCCAAATCACACAAAGCATGGCACTCATTATCTTTAATATTAATCTTAATAGTAGGTTCCCACTCATCATAAAGTTTTCTAGGGATAGAAACTTTCAATTCAAGCTTTTCTTCAAAAGATTTCATCATAGCATCAGCGATATGTTTAGTAGAAGCTTTATTTTGATTATAAGCATGAGGAGAATTAAACATTTTGCAACAAGGAGATACAATCTATCAAAGAACAATTATCATAATTAAAATCCTTGAAATCCAAAAGAGTGGGTTCATCGCTACTTAAAGATTTGACCTCTCCAATCCCACTTTTATCAATTTTTGCATCAAGATATATAAACTCCAAATCATTGGGACGCCTTTTAGCTAAAGTTGACTAATCTCCAGTCCCATATTTATCAAGATTTATATTATAAAACAAAGATTCAATAGGAGTCACATCAATCACTTTAAGATCTTCATCATTACTTTCACAGAAACTAGAAGAACACGCTTTTACAAACCAATCTCGCTTAGCACGCATCTTAGCGGTTCTTTCTTTGCACTCAACAATAGAAATTCTAATAGCTTTTAGAGATTCATTAATATCATGCTTGGGTGGAATAGATCTAATTTTCAAAGAATCAATCTCAAGAGAAATTCTATCCACGTTCCTAGCCAAATCATCAATCTTAAGCAATTTTTCTTCAACCATAGCATTGAAATTCTTTTGAGAACTAATAAATTCTTCAATATTGTTCTCAATATCAGAGGGCAGCTAATTATAATTTCCATAAGAATTGTTGTAGGAATTACCATAATTATTAGAGGAATTACTAGGAAACGGACTAGGGTTGAAATTACCTCTATATGCGTTATTACCGAAATTGTTCCGACCAACAAAATTTCCATCCATAGATTCATCATTATTCTCAATTAAAGTAGACAAAGGCATATCATTAGGATCAATAGGAGCACTCTTACTAGCAAATAATTTCATAAGTTCATCCATCTTTCCACTCAAAACATTAATTTCATCAATCGCATGCACTTTTTTACTACTAGAAGATCCCTCGGCATGCCATTGAGAGTAATTAGCCATACTATTATCTAGGAGGTTAGTAGCTTATGCTAATATGATTTCCATAAAAGTACCTCCCGCGGCCGAATCTAAAAGATTTCTAGAAGCAAAATTCAATTCGGCATAAAAAATTTGTATGATCATCCATAAATTTAAACCATGAGTAGGGCAATTTCTTATCATCAATTTCATCCTCTCCCAAGATTGTGCAACATGTTCATGATCAAGTTGCTTAAAACTCATAATATCGTTCCAAAGGGAGATGATCTTAGCGGGAGGAAAATACTTGGAAATAAAAGCATCTTTACACTTATTCCAAGAATCAATACTATTTTTAGACAAAGATGAAAACCAAGTTTTAGCGCGATCTCGTAGTGAGAACGGAAATAGATTCAATTTAACAATATCACTATCCACATCTTTCTTCTTTTGCATATCACACAACTCAACAAAACTATTCGGATGGGGCATGGCATCTTCATTAGGAAGGTCGGAAAATTGATCTTTCATAACAAGATTCAGCAAAGCGGCATTAATTTCGAAGACACCGCACTAGTGGCAGGACCAACTGGAGTACTAATAAAATCATAATTATTACTATTGGAAAAGTCACACAACTTTGTATTTTCTTGAGACATTGTGACAAAGCAAGCAATGTAACACACGAGCAAACAAAAGGCAAACGAAAAGATGAACTGAAGAAGGGCGAAGAAAAAGGCAAATCTTTTTGTGCTTTTCTGAATATGTTTAGAAGTGGGGGAGAGGAAAACGAGAGCCAAATGGTAAATAATGTAATGCAAGAGATAAGAATTTATGGTGGGTAATTTGTAGGCTTGATGTAGATATCCCCGACAATCGCGCCAGAAATTCTTCCTGCTACTTCTTGAGCTTGCGTTCATTTTTCCCTTGAAGAGGAAAGGGTGATGCAACAAAGTATCGATAAGTATTTCCCTCAGTTGAGAACCAAGGTATCAATCCAACAGGAGAAACAAGCAAGTCCCCAATCTATGCACCCTTGCACAAAGAATCAAACACTTGCACTCAACACGATAAAGGGGTTGTCAATCCCTTCATGGTCACTTGCAAAGGTGAGATTTGATAGAGATAGATATAAAAGATTATTAAAATGTAAAACAAAATAAAAGTAAATAAATTGTAGCAAGGTATTTTTGGGTTTTTTGGTCTATAGATCTGAAAATATATGATGGAAAATAGAGCCAGGGGCCATAGGTTTCACTAGAGGCTTCTCTCTTGAAGGAAAATAATATGGTGGGTGAACAAATTATTGTCGAACAATTGATAGAAAAGCGCAAAGTTATGAAGATATCCAAAGCAATGATTATGAATATAGGCATCAAGTCTGTGTCAAGTAGACCGACTCCTGCCTGCATCTACTACTATTACTCCACACATCGACCGTCCAGCATGCATCTAGAGTATTAAGTTCATAAGAACGGACTAACGCCTTAAGCAAGATGACATGATGTAGAGGGATAAAATACAGCAATATGATGAAAACCCCATCTTTTTACTGTTGATGGCAACAATATGTCGGTGTACAAAAGTAGGGGTCCCTTTATTTTGTACCCCTTGTGTGCGGGCAGTCGCAGCCCCACACCCGTGGCCACACTTGGTGTGGCAGAAGAAGCCCAGGGTACTAGGGCTGTGCTCAACACCAGAAGCATGAAGAACAGAGGGGCAACGTGAAACTCCCCCGGCAAGGTCCTTGCCGGGGCGGCCTTCACGGCCCCGGCAAGAACCTTGCCGGGGCAACTTGCCCAACACCAGCAGGGCTGCCACCCTCGAGCCTAAAAGTTCCGATGCCCTAAACCACATTGAAACCAAAGCTCGGGAGGCGCCCCCGTGGTGGCATGCATATCTTTGTGAAGACCAAGAACATACAAGGCTAAATGAGAATCAGAAGACGAAGATCCTCGGTAAGATCCTTGCCGAGGATACCCACAAGACCCCCCAGAAAGACCCTTGCCGGGTACGCCCACGACGCCCCAGCAAGACCCTTGCCGAAGACATCTGCGAGGCCCTAGCCAGGCCCACACCTGCCAAGTCTCCACCACCGTTCCCGCACAGCTGTCAGCCCACCAACTAGGTGAGCACCTGCATCTGCGTGGCGACGTGCAACCTCCAGGACAACTCAGCAAGCACCTGCATGGTGGCATGCAGACCATCGTGAAGACTCTGCCACCGCACCAACTCAGCAGCCAGCCAGCCAGCGTGGCACTACACGCCTCATCAGTTCGGACGCGCGTCGAAGCCAGGCGAGGCGGCGACAGCTTGGACGAGCTTCCTTGCCGTCCCCGATAAAGCAAGAAGGGCACGTCAGTAGCGCATTAAATGCGTTTGTCCTATGGTGCCAGGAGATAGACTCGACTACTGTACAACTTTCCACCTCCTGTGTGCCATTGTGGCAGCCCCTTTTGACTATAAAAGGAGGCCCGTGGCGTACTGAGAGAGGATTCGGACTTTTTGGACCCTACACGCTTTGTAGCTAGTCCAAGAACACCAGATAAACTTAAACCAGCAGGAGTAGGGTATTACGCATCACTTGCGGCCCAAACCTGGATAATCCCCCCATGTTGATCCCTCAAACCCGCTCTTTCCACAGCCCCGCGCCCGCCAACCATAGCAACAGGGATTCTTCATGATCCCGTATGTGTCGTTTCCCCCGGCATCTTTGGCTTGCCAGGTAGGGGCGCAAGCTGTGAAAATCCGGTTTCAAGGTTAGCACACTGACTTCATCATCACCATGGCCCCCAAGAAAAAGGGGATCATAGCGATCGGCTCATCCGGGGCCGGCCCGTCCGCACCAGCACGAGCAGGCTGTCGGGTGGCCGCGGATGGAGCCGGAGACGTGGCCCACGAGCATCCATGACACTCCGGCGATCGGAGCCAGGCGAGCGGCGTCGTCCGAATCTGAGACGACGAGCCACAGGCCACTGGGTCCGGGGGAAGGGTCGTGCTACCCACGGGCGGCGCGGCAGCCTCAATGGCACCCCAGCTGGCACCCGCGCCACGCCCTTCCCAGGCCGCGCGCGATGAGCAACACTGCGATGCCGGAGCCCCCGGGCACCACTGCGGAAAGAGCCATGTGCGCCACTCGCAGGATGAACCAGGCCGGCGTGCGCGCTCGGACGCCGGTGCAGGCGACGTGCGACTGCGAGACCGCGACAGAGCCCCTTCTAACCCGGTTAGAAGTCGTAGTGTGTCACGGTCTACGCAGCTCACGCCACCGCCTACACCGGCAGAAGCGCTGGCGCGCGTGCAGCTACTCCTCGACTTCCCCCTGCTGCGGAGAGGCTCGACGAGTGGAGGGCCACCATCCGAAGCCTTGTGAGCTTGGCCAACAAAGACGAGCCGCTCCCTGCGGGGCCCTTGCACTGGCGTCCCGTGGAGCCGGTGCATGCCGGCGGTGGGGGGACGAGAGACGTTGTGACCACGGTGCACTCCCTCCCCCCCCCCCCCCCCCCCCCCCCCCCCCCCCGCCCCCCCCCCCCCCCCCCCCCCCCCCCGCGGCCGCGGCAGCAGCCACCGGCCTGTCGGGCCGATGTCGGTGACAATGTTTCCACCGCGTCATCCGACCCGCGAACCCGCTGCAACTAACGTCAAGTCCTTCGGGAACGGGACCAGGAAGACGCACGAACTACCATCGAACGATGACGGGAGATGCGCCATTAGTTGGATCGGCGTGCGGGGCCTACTATGAACCACCCGGCGTCGGGGGGGGGCGGTGACCTGCCTTACGAGGTGGGTTGTACAGCCTTTACCCGAGAGCTACGGTAGTTCCAGTGGCCCTCCCACGGCACATTGAAGCCCAATGTTGGCAAGAAGTACAATGGCAAGACACACCCATCAGAGTTCCTCAGCATCTACACCATTGCTATGCATCACCGTACCCTCTGACAAGAAAGATGCGCTCATCTGCGCCGACCAACTCTACCGAGAGACAGTTGCAGCAACTGCCGCCAGGGCACTTGCTCCTGCCGCTGAAGCCCAGGGAGGGAAGCAGGCCGGCAAGACCTCTTGCACCCACTCCGGCAAGCACACCTCTTCGGAGTGTTGTGCTCCCGTTGAGGACGTGCTAGAGAGCTCCACCGGCAAAAGCAAGAAGTCCAAGGCTGCACCACCAGAAACCAAGAAGGTGTCCGTCAAGGAGGACGGCACAGGCGGGGCTTTCACTATAAGCTCCACCCTCGACAGCAAATAGGAAAGCGCGCTTGTCTCCTTCCTATGGGCGAATGTCGATGTATTTGCATGGAAAGCATCTGACATCCCCGCGTTCCCAGGGAGGTGACTAAGCACCATCTTGCTGTCTGTCCTCACGCGTGGCCCGTCAGGCAGAAGGTCAGGAAGCAATCTTTGGAGTGATAAGAGTTCATCATTGAAGATATCAGGAAGTTGGAGGTGGCAGGCCTGGTAAGAGGAGAACTCCACCCCACGTGGTTGGCCAATCCGGTGGTGGTGCGTAAGGCAAATGGGAAGTGGAGGCTGTGAATTGATTACACATACATCAATAAAGCCTGTCCAAAGGATCCTTTCCCTCTGCCACGCATTGACCAAATTGTAGACTCCACTGTCGGGTGTGACCTGTTGTCATTCCTCGATGCCTATTCAGGATACCACGAGATCTTCATGATGAAGGAAGACAAAGAGAAGACCGCATTCATCACCCCATGTGGTACGGACTGTTTTGTATGAATGCATTTCTGGTTAAAGAGTGTTGTTTCAACATTTGCCCGAGCAGTCCAGATTGGTTTTGAGCCCCTGCTACATAGAAATATGGAAGCTTATATGGATGACATAGTGGTCAAAACCGAGGACAGGGCCACGCTCGTGCAAGATTTAGAAGAAACATTCGCAAATTTGCGCAAGATCAACCTCAAGCTCAACCCAGAGAAGTGCGTGTTCGGTGTCCCCTCCGGCAAACTTCTCGAGTTCTTTGTGTCTCAACGCGGAACCGAAGCAAATCCCAAAAAGATCAAGGCGATCGAGCAGATTGAGGCACCGAAACGGGTCAAAGACGTCCGTAGGCTTGCCGGCTGCGTTGCTGCCCTGAGTAGGTTCATCTCCAAATCTGCTGAGTGCTCCCTCCCTTTTTCAAAGTTTTGAAAAAGGCGGATCCGGTAAAATGGACTCTGGAAGCAGAGGCAGCACTACAAGATTTGAAGAGGTACCTCTCCTCCACGCCAATACTGGTCGCGCCTAAACCACGGGAGCCATTGCTGTTGTACTTAGCAGCAACGCAACTGGTCAGTGTTGTGCTGGTGGCACAGAGGGAACTTGAGGGTGAAGCAGCAGATGCAGAAGAGCCATCGGATGGCGGGCCGGGGTCCTCCCCGGCAGAGCCTTACGCCGACAAACCAAGAACCCTGGCAAGGCCCGGTCCCAGCAAGGCAGAGTTTGAGCGGATGGGCGAAGTGGGACAGAAGAAGAAGATGGTGCAACACCCAGTGTATTTTTTCAGTTCCCTCTTGCAGGGGGCTAGGTCAAGATATTCTGGAATGCATAAGCTGCTTTTTGGCCTCCTCATGGCCTCGAGAAAGCTGCGCCACTATTTCCAAGCGCATGAGATCACCGTCGTCACCCGCCTCCCTTTGCAACAGATTTTGCACAACCCAGATGCGATAGGGAGGATTGTGGAGTGGGTATTAGAGCTGTCGAGATTTGGCCTCAGGTTTGAAAGTACTTCAACAATCAAGAGCTGAGCTTTGGCAGAGTTCATAGCAGAGTGAACTGCAACACCCGACGAGGAGATTCAAGAGACCACCCTTCCTGGCAAGGAGACGAGCAGTGAGTGGATTATGTACTTTGACGGAGCTTTCTCACTCCAAGGTGCTGGTGCTGGCGTGCTACTCGTCGCACCCACCTAAGAGGACCTCAAGTACGTAATTCAGATGCACTTTCCCTGGGAAAAATCAACGAACAATACGGCGGAGTACGAGGGGTTGCTTGCCGGTCTCAGGATCGCAGCAGACCTCGGAATCAAGAAGCTCATCATCAGAGGTGATTCGTAGCTCGTCGTCAAGCAAGTTAACAAGGATTACCAGAGACCGTTGATGGAGGCCTACGTGAATGAAGTAAGGAAGTTGGAAGAATTTTTCGATGACCTACTGGCGGAAGATGTTCCCTGAGCGGAGAACATCATTGCCGACGACCTGTGGAACCAGGTACCTTTGTACTTCAGTTAATACAACCATCCATAGAGCCATCAGCAGGGCAGAATAAGCGAAGGAAGACAAGCCCTGACAACTACCTTCGCACCGAGCTCCCAGGAGCCACCGACAAGGGGGTTGCCGGGTACCCCAAGCTTGTTGAGGGGCAACTACCTCCGACAGGGCCCCAGGTCCTGACCGTATAGGCAGCTGCCCCTGCGGCCGAAGATGTGCCTTTGGTCCTTGCCATCGAGCCCCAGGCTCCGACATGGGCGCAGCCCACCATCCGTTTTCTCCAAACAGGAGAGCTCCTCGAGGAGCAGGAAGAAGAAGAGAAAGTAGCCCGCCGGTCCAACATGTACCAGTTTGTGGATGATACCCTGTACAGAAGAAGGCCAAACGGTGTGAGGCTGAAGTGCATTCCTTAAGAGGACGGACTAGAGCTGTTGGCAGAGATACATGGAGGTGTATGTGGCTCCCACATAGGGTCAAGGGCCCTTGCCGGCAAGGCATTCCGGCATGGTTTCTTCTGGCCCACAGCACTCGAGGATGCAGCTGCGCTAGTGACCAAGTGTGAAGCGCGTCAGTTCCATTCGAAGAAGCTTCATCAACCATCTCAAGCCCATCAAACAATCCCTCTCTCTTGGCCATTTTTGGTCTGCGGGCTCGACATACTAGGCCCTTTCCCCCGTGCTGTCGGGGGCTTTGAGTACTTGTACATTGCAATCGACAAGTTCACAAAGTGGCCTGAAGTGGAAGCAGTGAGAAAGTGACAGCACAGTTAGCCATCAAGTTCTTCAAGGGGCTAGTTTGCCGTTTTGGTGTGCCGAACAGGGTCATCACAGACAACGGCACGCAGTGCACAAGCAGCACCTTCATGCAATACATCCAGGACATCGGTAGCAAGGTTTGTTTCGCTTCAGTGGTACACCCATGAAGTGATGGCCAGGCGGAGACGGCAAATGCTGAAGTACTGTGAGGCCTGAGGACAAAGACTTTTGACAGGCTGCACAAGTGTGGAAGGCACTGGATTAATGAGTTGCCGGCTGTTCTTTGGTCGATCAGAATGACGCCAAATCGAGCCACCGGCCAGACACCCTTTGCCCTGGTATACAGGGTAGAAGCAGTTCTCCCCATGGAACTCATATATGGGTCACCTCGAGTGGTCGCTTATGATGAGCTTGAGCAAGAGCAGTTGCGGCAAGATGATGTGACGCTCCTTGAGGAAGATCATCTTCGGGTGGCTGTGCGAGCTGCACGCTATTAGCAAGCCTTGCGCCGCTACCATAGCCGCAGGGTTCATGCCCGAAATCTTAAGGAAGGCGACCTTGTTCTTCGGCGCGTTCAGTCGGCCAAGAATTCCAACAAGTTGACGCCGAAGTGGGTAGGCCCTTATCGGGTAATACCCAGTCACCAGGCCTGGCGCAGTCCTCCTGGAGACCGAAGATGGTGTCACAATGAGCAACTCCTAGAACATCGAACATCTTCGTAAGTTTTACCCATGAAGTGCGGCTGCCAGGCCTCCTGGCAAACCACCTTTTGTACAAGCCTTGCCGACAAGGCATGTAACCCTTTGTACAGAGCCGGGTGCAAACCCTGAGCATAAATAAATGAAGCGCTGGCGCCCTAAGTTTTAGCATGCATGCTAG
Organism: Triticum urartu; assembly: GCF_003073215.2. Classification (NCBI taxonomy): domain Eukaryota; kingdom Viridiplantae; phylum Streptophyta; class Magnoliopsida; order Poales; family Poaceae; genus Triticum; species Triticum urartu. The sequence goes on from NC_053023.1 coordinate 274,746,138, forward strand.
GTTAAGTCTCCCTCTTTGGTAGGGTTGATGGTGCTCTGCGGCAACTAACCCCTAGCATAGAGGTCGGGTGTGTGTCTTTCCGTCTTTTCCAGTCCTTTCTTTGGTTCGCTGGCTGCATAGGAGTTTCTGCTAAGCCATTTAAGGGCAGGGAGACGGATCGGAATCCTCGACCTCAGCAAGCCATTGTTGGGGGCTGTGGATTCAAGTATTCAACCATGGCAAGCCAAGGTTGTCGGGGGCTACAGATTCAGATAAGTCTTTTATCCCTTGTTATCCATTTCCGTATGGAACTGGGACGTATGAAGCTTCGTTTATTCCTGGGCCACTGTGCTCCCCCTTTAATGTGCCCAAGAACTATTCTCTGGGCCGGAACTTGGTTGTAGTTGCGGTGATAAGGAAGCAAACGAAGGGCCTAATCCTACTTAGCCCCTGCCTCCGCAGAGAGCGTGAGTATGGTCGTGCTATGAAGTGAGGGGACGGCAAGGCCTGTTGCTGGGCGATAATGTTTATCTTAGTTATAACAAGGATTCATTCCTTGGCATGGGCCTCACTCATGCACAAATAACCCGACAAGCACCCTTTTTCATTAATACATTCTGAATAGGTACAGTTAGTACGGAATGTAAACATGAGCTAGGGGATTACAAGGCTCAAATCTAACGAGTGCCCGCAGGCTTAAAACTGAAAAGCATAGGTGCCCCATGATCTCTGTTCTTGCCCTTTACCTCCCAGGTGCGGCAGGTGAAGGCAAAAAGGAGGCAACGGGGAATGCGCTGATGGAGAGCTTGACGAGGAAGACCCTCGGCAGGGCGCATGGCCAAGGGAGGAGGGCGGCGTGGTCAGTCGGAGTCGGCGTCCTCCCGCTTGACGCCCTCGTCGTCGTCGTCGCTGTCCTCCTCGTCACTCCCGCTCGAGGAGGAGTCTTCATCATCAGAGGAGCTCTCCACGCAACACCTTAGGCGAGTTCCCAAATGCCCAAAGACCTTGATGGAGAGCAGGCCGTTCTCCATTAAATTGAAGTGGAGAACAAGCCCCTCCAACAAGCTGTGGGCACGAGCGAAGGTCTTCCATCCACGACGAACAAATATAACATGAGGAGCGGGGAAGTCGACGTCGACCCGCATGCTGCCATTCCCACAACCCCTCATATGCAGCCTCAAAGCCTGTGGCAGGTCGAGCTCCATCTCTCGAGTGAACGGAGTAGGGAGACGAAGATGATGGCACACTGGCCTATGCAGCCTGATGACGAATTTGTGGGGCTGGTCTCCGACATGGCCCTCCATTGGGGAAGGGGCCGTTGGCGGACGCGAGGCCGGTGCGCTGCCCCGTCCTCCTCTTCCCCGAGCGCCACGGCGGCCTCGGCCTCGCCCCCTCCATCTTCCTCTCACGGCCGGCTCCACCGCCACTAGCTCTTGGGAAGGAGGGGCATGCTGTCGAGCAGAGACTCTCATCGCCGCCATCGAAGTGCCGGCGCGCCATCTCGCCATAGCAAAAGGAAGGAAGGAGCCAAGGTGGGAGGAGATGAATGATGAAGGATTGAGGGGTGCCATCCCCCTCTCCTTGTAAAGGAGCGGGGCCCGGGCTCCGCCGCCCCACTTAACCAACCCAGCTGCCAGGGGCGCAGGGAATCAAGACCGACCCGCTGCTCCAATCAGCGACGACCCGGTTTCCCGCCTCGCCATTTAAGGCCCGTGCCCCCCGCGTCCACCGCCTACCATTTTTGACGCATGGGGGACACGTGGTGAGCAAGCCAAAATCTAGAAGACTAGTGAAGCGACTGTTTTCCACCCCGTGATCATGGGGCATGGGCACCTTGAAGGCCACGACTCGAGTCCACTTAGTAAATGAGACGCGCCCCTGCGTTTTCTTCTTTTTTAGGGGAAGCCGCGAGACGCCTCTTTACCACGATGTGACGCATGCGAGCGAGGGAATTACTGCAGTAAAAACTCCGCCGTGCGCGTGCCCGCGCACCGTTCTGGGCCTGGCCCGATAACGCCCCGTGCTTATATGTGGCCTAGGCCCAGGGGCTCCTGTCGGTGTACAAAAGTAGGGATCCCTTTTTTTGTACCCCTTTACTTGTGCGCGGGCAGTCGCAGCCCCACGCTCATGGCCACACTTGGCGGGGCAGAAGAAGCCCAGGGTACCAAAGCCATGCTCAAGTCCAGAAGCATGAAGAAGTGAGGGGCAAGGTGAAACTCCCCCGGCAAGGTCCTTGCCGGGGCGGCCTTCACGACCCCGGCAAGAACCTTGTCGGGTAACTTGCCCAATGCCAGCAGGGCTGCCACCCTCGAGCCTAAGAGTTCTGTCACCCTCAACCACATTGAACCAAAGCTCGGGCTGCGCCTCCGTGGTGGCATGCAAATCTTTGTGAAGACAAAGAACATACAAGGCTAGATGAGAATCAGAAGACGAAGATCCTCGGCAAGATCCTTGCCGAGGATACCCACGAGGCCCCTTGCCGGGGACACCCACGACGCCGTGGCAAGACCCTTTCCGGGGCCCCGACAAGACCCTTGCCAAAGACATCCGCGGGGCCGCAGTCAGGCCCACACCTGCCAAGACTCCACCACCATTCCCACACAGCTGCCAGCCCACCAAATAGGCGAGCACTTGCGTGGCGACCTGTGGCCTCCAGGCCAACTCAGCAAGCACCTGCGTGGTGGCATGCAGGTCTTCGAGAATACTCCGACACCACACCAACTCAATAGCTAGCCAACCAGCGTGGCACTACACGCCTCGTCAGTTTGGACGCGCGTCGAAGCCAGGCGAGGCAGCGACAGCTGGGACGAGCTACCTTGTCGTCCCCGATAAAGCAAGAAGGGCACGTCGGCAGTGCATTCAATGCGTTTGTCCTACGGTGCCAGGAGATAGACTCGACTGTTGTACAACTTTCCTGCTCCTGTGTGCCACTGTGGCAGCCTGTTTTGACTATAAAAGGAGGCCCGCGGCGTACTGGGAGAGGATTCGGACTTTTTGGAACCTTCACACTTTGTAGCAAGTCGAAGAACACTAGATAAACATAAACCAGCAGGAGTAGGGTATTACACATCACTTGCGGCCTGAACCTGGATAATCCCCCCGTGTTGATCCCTCAAACCCGCTCTTTCCACAGCCCCGCGCCCACCAACCGTAGCAAAAGGGATTCTTCGGGATCCGGTAGGTGTCGTTTCCCCCGACACAATAAAAATACGTGCCTCGCTACCCCTACTTTGTCACTAGGTGAGGACACCGCAAGATTGAACCCGAAACTAAGCACCTCTCCCATTGCAAGAAAAACCAATCTAGTTGGCCAAACCAAACCCATAATTCGAAGAGAAATACAAAGATATCAAATCATGCATATAAGAATTCATCGGAGACTCAAATAATATTCATAGATAATCTGATCATAAATCCACAATTCACCGATCTCGATAAACACATCGCAAAAGAAGATTACGTCGGATAGATCTCCAAGAAAATCGAGGAGAATATTGTATTGAAGATCAAAGAGAGAGAAGAAGCCATCTAACTACTAGCTATGGATCCATACGTCTGTGGTAATGTAGCGACCCGACCCGAATGGATCGAAGTCTCTGTGCTTAAGTGTCATCCCTGGATCGGTATGCTGACACACACAACACTTGAGGATTTATAACAGAGTTCATTCACACACTTATTACATCGAGGTCCTCATAAAGAGTATTTATTACATAAATATCGCTGAAGGCCAACTAAATAAAATAATTGTGGAAGCTTCAAAGATAAATGAGTCCATCCAACTCCACGGCAAAATTGAGTGCATGACAATGACCAATCACACGTTGATCCTTGTTTGAAAACTCTGCAACATGAGATGTTGCAACTGTGTAGGTCAACCCATGGAATATGCTGGCAAGATCACACTATAGAGCAATGATGAACAATATCTATCACTACATGCATATATGGTTGGTGGAGGCTCTAAGTTTAATTTTGCATAAAGCTAATTTTTTCCTACAACAAAGGAATAAATTTTATTTACTACCAAGTTTATGCCATTATTGAGAAGGTTCCTCCAACTCAATCCCACAGAAGCCGCCGTTGGTTTCGCCGCGTCGAGCTACACCTCTCCAACCGCTCCGTCGTCATCGCAGACCACCGGGGACGTCGCCCCGTTCGAAGCCTAAGCCGCCACCGCCGTCTTCTTCGACTCCGACGACCCCAGCCACCGCGGTACGCCACCGGAGCCGCCCCCTCTGTCTGATCACTTCTGCAGTTAGGATTAGATCGATTAGTTTTTTTTCTTCAAACCGGTATCTGTTAGTTAGTGAATGTTCGCTAGTTTAGCCTCTACAGCGAACGTTTTCGTTTCTTAAGCTTCTGTAGCGGACGTTTGTCCTTTAGTTTCTTTGTCTCGTAGTCAGGGACCCAGTAGCAAATATTTTCTTACACATCAGTCCCTGTTTTTCAATCTAGCACAACTTTTAAACCGTTTGTCCAAATTCAATGAAACGAATGCCAAATTCATTGCCATGATTCCCTCTATCCAGATAACCAATCTAAAAATATTTTTGAAAGTTATTAAATTTTAATTTGTTTAGATCTGATTTAAACTTCGTTTGGCTATAATTTGTGTTTCATAACTCCGATTTGAGCGACTCTTTTTGCAAATCGAAGCTCATCACATGTACCTTATGTTAAGATCAAAACCACACAATTTTACTACTGTTGAAATTTCATGTTGTATAGAAGTTTCATAAGCCTTTTCTTCGGTTTTCTTTTTGATTCTTTGTTAGTGTGCTTATGTATGTTATGGTTTGCTTCGTTGGATTATCCAGAGTGCGAAGCTTGCTACTACAAATCTCTAGTGTTTACCGATCATCGGCAAGGCAAGTTACACTTTGATCATACTCTTTCATACCCAGTTTTATTATGCATTAGTTTCACTCTCAAAGATTGCATGAGTAGGATTGGGAACATGTGGTTATTGCTATGTAGTTCATGAGGTAGGAACCTATTACCTTTGATCACCCCGGGAATATACGTTATGCTCATAAATTTCTTAGCCATGCTCGTAGATGGGGATTGGTATGTGAGATTCATGCAAGTTGCAAAGATAATAATAAAGGGTAACTTAAGGTGGCAACATTAACACATATCTGGGTGGATTGTTCGGGGCACCTGGAGAAACCAGTGCTTGCCCAAGGGAATCCGGGAGTACCCTTGTGATTACCCTAGGTCCACCACCCAGGCTCAAAGGGATCATATGATATCTCATGCCTAGAAATTTATGTGTGCAGCCACAAGCCATTATGGTCTCTGGCATAGTTGAGTAAGTTGTGTGACCTCTTTCAGTGGTAGACTAGCAGATGTAGGGGAAAGTAGATGTACCGATCTACCCAGAGTAAAGAGTTAATGCTTCTGAAAGGCTATGACTCGATCTTCCGATCATGGATGCGGTCAAGTCTTGTGGGGAAAAGTGCACAAACCTCTACAGAGTGTACAGACTAATCATGATTAACCGTGTCCCCGGTTATGGACAACTTGAGTATCTAGAAGTGAATTATTCGTTGATATCATCACTCTATTTAATTAATGGATTGGGTTATTATTATTACTTGGTAATTTTGGGATTGAGTTGGAAGAACGTTCTCAATAATGGCATAAACTTTGTAGTAAATAAAATTTATTCCTTCGTTGTAGGGGAAATTAGCTTTATGCAAAATTAAACTTAGAGCCTCCACCAGCCAAATATGCATGTAGTGATAGGTATTGTTCATCATTGCTCTATAGTGTGATCTTGCCAGCATATTCCATGTGTTGACCTACATGGCTGCAACGTCTCATGATGCAGAGTTTTCAGCTGAGGATTAAGGTGCGATAGGTCGTCGTCATGCACTCAGTTTTGCCGTGGAGTTCGATGGACTCATTTATCTTCGAAGCTTCCACAATTAATTTATTTAGTTGGCCTTCAGCCATATTTATGTAATAAATACTCTTTATGAGGACCATGATGTAATAAGTGTGTGATTGAACTCTGTTATAAATCCTCAAGTACTGTGTGTGTCAGCACCGATCCAGGGATGACACTTAAGCACAGAGACTTCGATCCATGAGGGTCGGATCGCTACAGGTAAACTACTCACGCTTCATTTGAAGGGCGATAGAGTTGATGTAGATGCCCTCCGTGATCGAATCCCCTTCCGGTAGGATGCCGGAAAAGGCCCCAAGATGGGATCTCACGAGAACAGAAGGTTACAGGGAAGAAAATTATTTTGGTGGACGCTTCTGTTGATAATGGAATGTTTGTGAATTTATAGAGTTGAGAGGGAGGTTGGTGGACTCCCGAGGGGCCTACAAGCCAGGGGCACCCCCCTAGGGCGCGCCCTAAGGGCTTGTGGTGCCCGCGGGATTCTTATGGCTTCATCCCCAAGTTCCGTGGGTGTGTTCTGGTCCAAGAAATATCATCACGGAAGTTTTATTCCGTTTGGTATTCCTTTTCTATAAAACGCAAAAACAAGGAAAAAACAAAAACTGGCACTGGGCTCTAGGTTAATAAGTTTGTCCCAAAAATAATATAAAATAGCATATTAATGCATATAAAACATCCAAAAATATAATATAATAGCATGGAACAATCAAAAATTATAGATACGTTGGAGACATATCAATTGACAGCCCCTTTATCGCGTTGGGTGCAAGTGTTTGATTGTTTGTGCAGGTGCATAGATTGGATACTTGTATGTATCTCCTACTGGATTGATAGCTTCGCTCTTAAATGAGGTAAATACTTATCTCTACTTTGCTGCATCACCCTTTCTTCTTCAAGGGAAAACCAACGCAAGCTCAAGAAGTAGCAGGGATGTATGGATGCCTTCCGGGGGTGTTTGGAGCAATGCGAGCTAGAGGACTTGAGTTTCGTGGAGAACCCATTCACTTGGCGAAACAATGGGCAAATGGGGGCTGGCTATACCCACCAACAACTGAACTAAGAGGTGGTGAATGCCAACTAGAGGTGTTAGTTCCAACTACATAAAATCATTAATGGAGATCCTAGACATTCTGATCACCGCCTAGTTATTGCAGATCTGAATGGGCAGAGTAGGCTGATGGGTGAGGGTAAGGGTAAGGGGCCAAGTTGCTTCTAGTTTGAGGCACGCTGGCTGCGGGAGGAGGGGTGTGCTGAGGTAGTCGAGGGGCGTGGAATGCATCTTTCGTGGATGGGGGAGGCCCAATGGGGGAGGCGATCAGGAGGGTGGGAGGGAGTTTGCTGAGGTGGGATAGAGAAGTGGTAGGGGAGCTTAAACATGGGATTAAGAATGCTAAGAGAGACCTTGAAAGGTGTAGGAGAGGAGGGATCGGCCAAGAGCAGATTTCAATGGAGCAACTTTTGAGATACAAGTTGAACCGACTCGAGGATCAATACAACTTGTACTGTAGCGAGCACATGTAAATTGGCTCCAGAAGGGTGACCTAAATACGAAGTCCTTTCATGCTCAAGCATCGGACAGGATGAGAATTAATATGATTAGGAGTTCAAAGAGGGAGGATGGAAGTGTAGTGCAGGGGGAGGAAGAGATATGACCTTTTATCACTAACTAATACAAAAGTTTGTTATTATCCTCGGCAGGCCCACTAAATGACGATATCTTCCACCATGTTCCTTCCTCGGTCACTCTGGAGATGAATGAAATGCTGACCAAGGATTTTACTGGGGATGAAATTAAGGAAGCCATTGATTCTACTGGTGACTTGAAGGCGACGGGTCCGGATGGTATGCCAGCAATTTTCTTACAAAAGAGTCTAGCACATGGTGGGGCCCCATATTCAAGAGGAGTTCTTGAGAGTGCTCAATGGTGGTGAGATCTCGGAGGGGTGGAATGATACAACCATTGTGTTAATCCACAATTCAGCCTTTGTACCTAGTCGGATGATCACCGATAATGTGCTCCTAGACCATGAGATCACTCATCTGATGCACAAGAGAAAGGGAGGCAGGCAAGGGCTCGTTGTGGTTAAGCTCGACATGAGCAAGGCGTATGATCGAGTTGAGTGGGATTTCTTGGAGAAGATGATGCATAAAATGGGCTTCACTACCGGTTGGAGAGGTTTGCAACAAGGCGACCAACTATCGCCATATTTGTTCATCCTTTGTGCGGAAGCCTTCTCCATATTGCTGAAGTGAGCTAAGCTTGATCCTTCCATTGAGGGCGTCCAGATTTGTCCAGGGGCTCCTAGTATCAACCATCTCTTCTTCGCAGACGATTCCTTGATTAATATGAAGGCTACCAGTGAAAGTGCAACTCGACTGCAAGAGATTCTAGATGTGTACGAAAAAAATAGTCTGGCCAGAAAATCAATAGAGATAAGTCCTCCGCTTTCTTCAGCAAGAAAACAAGCAATCATAAAAAGCAGCAAGTTCTACATGTCCTTGGTATTCTTACTTAATCACAAAATGAGCGCTACCTTGGTTTGCCGGTACATCTAGGAGCAGCAAAAAGTAAGGAGTTTGAGTACATTAAGGAAAGCATTTAGAGGAGAATCCACTGTTGGATTGAGAAACTCTTGTCCAAGGTTGGGAAAGAGACTCTGATAAAAGACACTGTGCAGGCCATCCCAACCTATGCAATGTCCTGTTTTGACCTAACCAAGACCTTGTGTGAAGAAATTAGTTTAATGATTCGTCGTTACTGGTGGAGTCAGCAAGGCGGGCATCATAATTGTCACCGAATCGGGTGGGAAAGAATCACGAAGGCGAAGATGGATGGTGGGCTAGGCTTCCATGATCTTCATATCCTTAACATGGCCATGCTTGCAGTCAAAGCTAGAGGTTGATCCAGAACCCCGAATCACTATGGGTGGTGGTGCTGAAGGCGAAGTACCACCCTGATTTCTCAATTTTAGAAGCCGTTGAGCATAGGGATATGTACTACACCTGGCATAGCATTCTTCGTGGCTACGACCTGCTTAAGGAGGGCATTGTTTGGCGAATTGGGGATGGCACTCAAAAAAATTGCTGGCAGATCCATGGTTGCCGAGGTGCGTGACAAGGAGACCTGTTGCTCACCAAGGATGGTCCATTGTTTCGAAGGTGCATGAGTTGATCGATCCAATTATCGAAAACTAGGATGAGGAGCTTGTGAGGGAGCTTTTTACCCAGGACGATGCTCAGATTATTCTGGCCATACCGCTAAAACCGGACATGGAAGATGGAGTCTCTTGGCATTTTGACACAAGGGGTTTTTTCAGTGAAGTCTGCCTACCAGCTGGGAGAGAGCCTGAAGGAAGCTAATAAGCACCATAACGCTGGCCCCTCTAGTGAGCAAGTTAAGTCCCTGGATACATGGCATCATATTTGCAAGCTCCCAAGTAAGGTTTGTATGTTCTTGTGGAGATTAACACAAAATAGCCTGCCTACTCTGCTCAACATCAAAAGGAAAACACATTGATCTGGATACTAGATGTCTGATGGTATCTGGAACTACGTCGGTATTTCCCTGGAGAGGGAGGGATGATGTAGCATAGCGATGGTAGGTATTTCCCTCAGTTATGAAACCAAGGTATCAAACCAGTAGGAGAACCAAGAAACACAACGTAAGCAGCACCTGCACACAGATAACAAATCCTCGCAACCCGGCGTGTTAAAGGGGTTGTCAATCCCTTTCGGGTAACGGCGCTAGAAATGGCACGTGGACGGGAGAAAGTTGTAAATATTGATAGATCGAATGCAAAATAAAATAAATTGTAGCAAGGTATTTTTGGGTTTTTGGTTTAGTAGATATGAATAAAAATGCAAAGGAAAAGTAGATCGCAAGGCAAATATATGAGAAAGAAGACCCGGGGGCCGTAGGTTTCACTAGTGGCTTCTCTCAAGAAAAATAGCAAACGGTGTGTAAACAAATTACTGTTGGGCAATTGATGAACTTCAAATAATTATGACGATATCCAGGAAATGATCATTACATAGGCATCACGTCCAAGATTAGTAGACTGACTCCTGGCTACATCTACTACTATTACTCCACACGTCGGCCGCTATCTAGCATGCATCTAGTGTATTAAGTTCATGGAAAAATAGACTAATGCAATAAGAACGATGACATGATGTAGACAAGATCCGTTCATCTATATGGCGGTAGATACAAATCTCATATTTTTATCCTTAGTAGCAATGATACATATGTGTCTGTTCCCTTTTTGTCACTGGGATCAAGCACCATAAGATCGAATCCACTACCGGGCACCTCTTCCCATTGCAAGACAAATAGATCAAGTTGGCCAAAGAAAACTCAAATATCAGAGAAGAAATACGAGGCTATAAGAGATCATGCATATAAGAGATCAAAGAAACTCAAATAACTTTCATGGATATAAAAAGATATGACTAATCATAAACTCGAAGTTCATCAGATCCCAACAAACACACCGCAAAAGAGTTACGTCATATGGATATCCAAGAGACCATTGTATTGATAATTCAACAAGAGAGATAAAGCCATCTAGCTACTAACTATGGACCTGAAGGTCTACAAAGAACTACTCATGCATCATCGAAGAGGCACCAATGCATGTGGTGAACTCCATCCGAGATGGTGTCTAGATTGGATCTAGTGGTTCTGGACTCTGCGGTGGCTGGAAGAATATTTTGTTGATGCCTTTAGGGTTTCTAGAATATTGTGGTATTTATAGAGTAAAGAGGCGGTCCGGGGGGCACCAGAGGTGGGCACAACCCACGAGGGCGCGCCTGAGCCTCTTGGCGTGCCCTGGTGGGTTGTGCCCCCCTCGGGGCACCCCCAGGTGCAACCAGGGCCCATTGCCTTTCTTCTGGCCCATAAAAAATCTCCGTAAAGTTTCGTGGCATTTGGACTCCGTTTGATATTGATTTTCTGTGATGTAAAAAACATGGAAACAACAACAACTGGCACTTGGCACTATGTCAATAGGTTAGTACCAAAAATGATATAAAATGACTATAAAATGATTATAAAACATCCAAGATTCATAATAAAACATCATGGAACAATCAAAAATTATAGATACCTTGGAGACGTATCAGCATCCCCAAGCTTAACTCCTACTCGTCCTCGAGTACATAAGTTATAAAAACAGAATTTTTGATGTGGAGTGTTGTTCATGAAGTCATATCATATTATTTTCTTTATAGCATGGACATTTGTACTTTTATGTGATTCAAAGCAATAGTCTAGCTTTGACATAATAATTTAGATACTCAAGCATATCAACAAGCAACCACGTCTTTCAAAATATCAATGCTAAAATAAGTTATCCCTAGCCCATCATGCTCAAACATTGACCCATTCATGAAACACACTCGAATATTAACTACACTCAATACTTGAGCACGATCATATTGCCTCCTAGTTGGTGCTTTTATGAGAGAAGATGGAGACTCAAATTTGAAAAATAAAAATTGCATAAAGTAAAAGAAATGCCCTTCACAGAGGGAAGTAGGGATTTGTAGAGGTGCCAGAGCTTAAAGAGAAAAAAATAGAGATAAAAACATTTTGGGAGGTGTATCCATCCCACCAACGAAAACGACTTAAAGTTCCCAACACTTTCCATGCTAGATATATCATAGGCGCTTCCCAAACTAAAAATAAAGTTTATTCCTTTTTCCACCATAACTTTCACTTTCCATGGCTAACCGTATCCACGGGAGCCCTCCATACCAACACTTCCCAAGGAATTTATTATTTGACAACATAAAGTAAATTCATTTGTTTTTGCATTTTGGGACTGGGCATCCCTAATACCTTTGCCTTACTGTCGTGCAATGACAAGTGAATAAACACTCATCTTGAGAATAACACATCTAGCATGGAAAATATTAGCCACCCCTCACCTCTCCGCGAGCAAAACAAACACACAAAAGAGAAGTTTATTTTGAAAATTAGAGATGGAACATGAAAATTTGCTTAGAACGGCAAAAGAATACTACATATAGGTAGATATAGTGGACTCATGTGACAAAACTGGTTTAAAAGATTTTGGATGCACAAGTAGAGGTCATACTTAGTGCAAAATGAAGGCTAGCAAAAAGATTGAGAAGGGACTAACCAAGAAATGAATAATCTCATAAGCAAGCATCAAGCATAATTAACACCGAATAATGCACCACAAGTAGGATATAACTTTCATTGCATTGTTATTGACTTTCGTGCATGCATAGGGAATCACAAACCTTAACACCAATATTCCTACTAAAGCATAATTACTCATCAACATAACTCACATATCACATCATCACATCTCAAAACTATTACTAAGAATCAAGTTCATTTTATCAAATGATCTTCATGACATTCTCTTTTTCTTTATCCTTCTTGGATATCTATCACTTTGGCACTAATTCTCATGTGATGCTTTTCAGAAGCTCGAACAAATATAAGTGAAGATCATGAGCCTAACAAAAATTTTGTTTCTCTCAAAATAATTCAAGTGAAGCAAGAGAGAATTTCTTCAAAATTTTACTAACTCTCAAACAAATCTAAGTGAAGCAAGAGAGCATTTATTCAAAAATAACAAACCACACCGTGCTCAAAAAGATATAAGTGAAGCACTAGAGCAAGTCCTAGCTCATAAAAGATTTAAGTGAAGCATAGAGAGCAATTCTAACAAGTCATGATATAATTTTGGCTCTCTGGAATAGGTGTGTCCAGCAAGGATTGATAATTTCAAACACAAAATAAAACAAGCAAAGACACATATCATACAAGATGCTCCAAGCAAAACACATATCATGTGACAAATAAAAATATAGTATCGAGTAAAATACCGATAGTTGTTGGAAGAAAGCGGGGATGCCACTCGGGGGCATCCCTAAGCTTAGTTGGTTGTTCATTCTTGAATAATAGCTTGGGATGCTGGGGCATCCCCAAGCTTAGGCTCTTACATCCTTCCTTAATCCATCATAAGATAACCCAAAACATGAAAACTTCAATCACACAAAGCTCAACAAACCTTCCTGAGATCCGTTAGTATAAGAATAATAAACCACTACTATAAGTGTTGTATCAAACCAATTCATATTTTGTTTTTGTATTATATCTACTGTATTGCAACTTTTCTATGGCAAAAACTCATCAAAGAAAACTATAGAACCATCAAAACAAGCACACAACACAAAGAAAACAGAATCTGTCAAAACAGAACAGTCTGTAGCAATCTGACTATTTCGAATACTTATGTAACTCCAAAAAATCTGAAAAATTAGGATGACATGAGAAATTTGTATATTGAGCTACTGAAATTGTAATGGTTATTTTATCGCTCTCTGGTAAAAATGAAAATTAATTTTGTGAGCACAAAACTTTCTGTTTTTTCAGCAAGATCCAACGACTATTGCCCAAGAAGATCCTAAAGGATTTGCTTGGCACAAACACTAATCAAAACATAAAAAACACAATCATAACAGTAGCATAATTGTGCTAACACTCAAGAACAGGAATCAAAAAGCAAAAATAAATTTTATTCATTGGGTTGCCTCCCAACAAGCGCAATAGTTTTACGCCCTTAGCTTGGCATAAAGCATGGATCTAAGTTTTGTCACTTTGGTTCGAGATCCATAAGATGCCCTCATGATTGATTCATAAGGTGGCCTGATTTTTGTTCTAGGAAAGTGTTCCATACCCTTTCTCAAAGGAAATTGGAACTTAATATTGCCTTCTTTCATATCAATCACGGCACCGATAGTGCGTAAAAACGGTTTACCAATAATAATTGGACAAGACGGATTGCAATCAATATCAGGAACAATAAAATCTATGGGAACATAATTCCTATTTGCAAGAATAAGAAAATCATTAATTCTTCCCATAGGCTTTTAAATAGTAGAATCCACCAAGTGTAAATTCAAAGAACATTCTTCAAGATTGGTAAGACCAAGCACATCACATAAAGATTTCGGAATTGTGGAAACACTAGCACCCAAGTCACACAAAGCAAAACACTCATAATTTTTAATCTTGACTTTGATAGTATGTTCCCATTCATCATGCAATTTTCTAGGAATTGATACTTCTAATTCCAACTTTTCTTCCAAAGCTTTTATCATAGCATCAACAATATGTTTAGTAAAAGCTTTATTTTGTTCATAAGCATGGGGTGAATTTATCATGGATTGCAACAAAGAAATACAATCAATCAAAGATCAACTATCAGAATTAAAGTCTTTGTAATCCAAAAGAGTGGGCACATCACTATCTAAAGTTCTGACCTCTCCAAACCCAGTTTCATCAATTTTCTCAACAAGATTTCCACCCTCCAAAATATTGGGATGCCTTCTACCTAAAGTTGACTCTTCTCCAGTACCTTTTTCATCATTCTTAACTTTACTAAACAAGGAATAAATAGAATAAACACCAATCATTTTAAGATCTTCATCACTTTTATCTTCTAACGAGATTGGTTTGGCAGCCATTTGATTTACTAAGGTAGCTTGTGCATCGGATATTTTTCCCAACAAACTTTCAGCAAAAGCATACTTAGATTGGAGATTACAAACTTCTCTACTAATATCATCAAGTGGTTTTGTGATAGCATCTAGCACAACGGAGTGCTCCTTAAGTTCTTCAATGAAATACTTATTATGCTCAAATTGTGTAGTCATATTTTCCTTAGTACTTTTCTCAATTTCAAGCAAAATATTTGGGTAAGGAACATCATAATATTTTCTTTGAGGAATCATGAGTACGCAAATGAGAAATCAATCAAAAACAAATCCGGCAAGAAAACGGTGAACGGGGAAAGAGAGGATAATAAAACGACAAATTTTTGTTAAGTGGGGAGAGGAAAATGGAAAATAATGTAAATTGCAAGGAGATCAGATTTATGATTAGGAACCTGGTTATGTTGAAGATCCTCCCCGACAACGACGCCAGAAATTCTCCTTGATGGTAGCTGGAACTACGTCGGTATTTCCCTGGAGAGGGAGGGATGATGTAGCACAGCAATGGTATGTATTTCCCTCAGTTATGAAACCAAGGTATCGAACCAGTAGGAGAACCAAGCAACACAACGCAAGCAGCACCTGCACACAAATAACAAATCCTCGCAACCTGACGTGTTAAAGGGCTTGTCAATCCCTTTCGGGTAACGGCGCCAGAAATAGCACGTGGACGGGAGAAAGTCATAAATATTGATAGATCGAACGCTAAATAAAATAAATTGCAGCAAGGTATTTTTGGGTTTTTGCTTTAGTAAATCTGAATAATAATGCAAAGGAAAAGTAGATCACAAGGCAAATATATGAGAAAGAAGACCCGAGGACCGTAGGTTTCACTAGTGGCTTCTCTCAAGAAAAATAGCAAACAGTGGGTAAACAAATTATTGTTGGGCAATTGATAGAACTTCAAATAATTATGACGATATCCAAGCAATGATCATTACATAAGCATCACGTCCAAGATTAGTAGACCGACTCCTGCCTGCATCTACTAGTATTACTCCACACATCGACTGCTATCCAGCATGCAATAAGAATGATGACATGATGTAGACAAGATCCATTTATCTATACGGTAGTAGATATAGATCTCGTCTTTTTATCCCTAGTAGCAACAACACATACGTGTCGGTTCCCTTTCTGTCACTGGGATCAAGCACTGTAAGATCGAACCCACTACCGGACACCTCTTCCCTTTGCAAGATAAATAGATCAAGTTGGCCAAACAAAACTCAAATATCGGAGAAGAAATACGAGGCTATAAGAGATCATACATATAAGAGATCAAATAAACTAAAATAACTTTCATGGATATAAAAAGATATGACTGATCATAAACTCAAAGTTCATCAAGTCCCAACAAACACCCCGCAAAAGAGTTACATCATATGGCTCTCCAAGAGACCATTGTATTGAGAATTCAGCGAGAGAGAGAAAGCCATCTAGCTACTAACTACGGACCCGAAGGTCTACAAAGAACTACTCACACATCATCGGAGAGGCACAAATGGAGGTGGTGAACCCCATCCGAGATGGTGTCTAGATTGGATCTGGTGGTTCTGGACTCTGTGGCGGCTGGATGGATATTTCACGATGCCTTTAGGGTTTCTAGAATATTGTCATATTTATAGAGCAAAGAGGCGGTCTAGGGGCACCCGAGGTGGGCACAACCCACCAGGGCGCGCCTAGGCCTCCTGGCGCGCCCTGATGGGTTGTGCCCCCCTCGTGGCACCCCCAGGTGCAACCAGGGACCATTGCCTTTCTTCTGGCCCATAAAATATCTCCATAAAGTTTCGTGGCATTTGGACTCCGTTTGATATTGATTTTCTACGATGTAAAAAACATGGAAAAACAGCAACTTGCAGCTGGCACTATGTCAATTGGTTAGTACCAAAAATGATATAAAATGACTATAAAATGATTATAAAACATCCAAGATTGATAATAAAACAACATGGAACAATCAAAAATTATAGATACGTTGGAGACGTATCAATGTCCCATGTCCTAGAGGCTGGAGGAAGATAGTGGTCATTTGTTCGTGAAATGTAAATAAGTGACGGCAGTTTGGTGGGAACAGAATATGGAGGATGTTCACGTGGCATTATGTGAGTGTTCTGATGCTCTTGATTTTATGAGGCATATTTGCTCGCTTCCAACTTAGAGAAAGTTACGGGCGTGTGTCCTCCTGTGGGACTGGTGGACGACTAGGAATTAAACTTATGTGGGCAAAAAGCAGCGATCGACAGGTGAGGTCAGTGCTTTCATCACCAAACACCTAACGGATTATGCGTGTATGCAAACCCAACCTCCTCCAACATCTACAATCAAATATTCATGGACACCTTCGGTCACGAGACGCTGCATTTCATGAAGAGTCTGAAGCAGGGGCGTGGGTTTTTGTTGCACCCAATGAGCAAGGCACTTTTTTGGTGGCGGCGGCTGGCAAGATGCAACATGTGCGCAGCCTTCTTCTGGCCGAGATGATTGCCTGTATGAAAGAAATTGAGGGTGCTTCTGACTTAGGGGCACAATGCATTGTTTTTTAATCTGGTTGCCTAAACATGGTGCCAACGCTGAAAGGGTGAACCTATGATGCTGCGGAGCTTGGAGTCCTATTCAACGAAGCTAGGAGCCTATGTCGCTCTTTGTTTGAATTTTTAGATTCTCTTTTGCCATCGGGAATGTAATATGCTTGCATACGCTTTGGCGCAGTATGCTTGGGGTGCTCTGGACCCTTTATTCATGTGGGCAACTAATGCCCCAGACTTTGTATCAGGGTTGGTGATCTCCGATATGGGTCACCATGATTAAGTGGAATACATGTCTTATTCCTTAAAAAATCTTAATTCCTGCGCGTCCTCGAGTAGGTAAAAGGTAGAAACCGAATTTTTGATGTGGAATGCTACCTAACATGTTCATCATGTAATCTCTCTTTTGTGGCATAGTCTACAGTTTGACATAAAAACAACAATAATAAGGCATACCAACAAATAATCATGCCTTTCAAAATATTAATGCTAAAGAACGTTATACCTACAAAATCATATAGCCTTGTCATGCTCCATCTTCTTAACACAAAGTATTTATCATGCACAACCCCAATGACAAACCGAGCAATTGGTTCGTACTTCTTAACGCGCTTCAGCTTTTTCAACCCTCACGCAATACATGAGCGCAAGCTATGGATATAGCACTATGGGTGGAATAGAGTATGGTGATTGATATAACAGGGAGAAAAAAAGGAGAAAGTCTCACATTTATGAGGCTAATCAACGGGCTATGGAGATTCCCATCAATTGATGTCAATGGAAGGAGTACACATTGCCATGCAACAGATGCACTAAGAGCAATAATTGTATGAAAGCTCAAAAACAAAACTAAGTGGGTGTGCATCGAACTTGCTTGCTCATGAAGACCTCGGGCATTTGAGGAAGCCCATCATTGGAATATACAAGCCAAGCTATAATGAAAAATTCCCACTAGTTATATGAAAGTGGAAGCATAGTAGACTCTCTATATGAAAAACATGGTGCTACTTTGAAGCACAAGTGTGGAAAGGATAGTAACATTGCCCTTCTCTCTTTTTCTCTCATTTTTCCTTTTTTTTTCTTGTCCCCTTTTTTATTTTCTCTTTTTTCTTTCTCTTTTTTCTTCTTTCTTTTTTTGATGCTCTTTTTGGCATTTTCTTCTTCTTTTTTTCTTTTTCGTCAGGAGTCTCATCCTGACTTGTGGGGGAATCATAGTCTCCATCATTTCCTCACTTGGGACAATGCTCTAATAATGAAGATGATGATCATCACACTTCTATTTACTTGCAACTCAAAATTACAACTCGATACTAGAACAAAATATGACTCTATATGAATGCCTCTGGCGGTGTATCAGGATGTGCAATGATCTAGCATAACATGTATAAAAAATGATTAACGGTGGCTAGGCCACAAATACTATGTTAGCTATATGATCATGCAAAGCAATATGGCAATGATGATGGGTGTCATAAAAACGGAACGATGGAAGTTGTATGGCAATATATATCGGAATGGCTATGGAAATGCCATAATAGGTAGGTATGGTGGCTATTTTGAGGAAGATATAAGGATGCTTATGTGTGATAGAGCGTATCATATCACGGGGTTTGGATGCACCGGCGAAGTTTGCACCACATCTAAAGGTGAGAAAGGGCAATGCACGGTACCGAAGAGGCTAGTAAATTGCGGAAAGGTGAGAGTGCGTATAAAAAATGGACTCACATTGGTCATAAAGAACTCAAATGCTAATTTCAAAAGTTTATTAAACCTCGAATGAAAGTACTACTATGCATGCCCCTAGGGGGATAGATTGGTAGAAAAAGAGCATCGCTCGTCCCCAACCGCCACTCGTAAGGAAGACAATCAATAATAAATCATGCTCCAACTTCATAGCATAACGCGAGACTATACGTGCATGTTTCGGGAATCACAAAACTTAACACCAATATTATTACTAAACCTCAATTACTCACTAGCACAACCAACATTTTACCACCTTTATATTGCAAAACTATTTTAATGAATCAAACTTATCATGTTCAGTGATCTACATGAAAGTTTTTATTATATCCCCCTTGAATACCTATCATATTAGGACCAAATTCATAACTTGTACTAATTGCCATTACTACTATAAACTCTCAAAAAGATATAAGTGAAGCATGAGAGTGCAACTATTTCTCTAAAATATAACCACCGTCGTGCTCTAAAAGATATAAGTGAAGCACTAGAGCAACTGCCTAGCTCAAAATATATAAGTGAAGCACATCGAATTCTAACAAATCACGAATAATGTGTGTCCCTCTCAAAAATGTGTGTTCAGCAAAGGTTATTGTGGAAAAATAAAAAGCAAAAACTCATATAATACACGATGCTCCAAGCAAAACTCATATCATGTGATGAATAAAAATATAGCTCCAAGTAATACTACCGATAGTTGGTAGAAGAAAGAGGGGTTGCCTTCCAGGGAATCCCCAATCTTAGATGCTTGGGAGTCCTTGAATATTACCTTGGAGTGCCTCGGTAATCCCCAAGCTTACGCTCTTGCCACTCCTTATTCTTTCATCCATCGTGATCTCACTCAAAACTTGAAAATTTCAGCACACAAAACTCAAGAGAAAACTGATGAGATCCATTAGTATAAGGAAGCAAATCACCACTTCAGTCACTATTGTAAACCCATTCATATTTTATTATTGCAGTATACCTACTGTATTCTAACTTCACCATTGCTTATACCCCTCGATACAATCCATAAATTTATCAAAACAAGCAAACAACACAACAAAAACATAATCTATCAAAAATAGTACAGTCTGTAATTTTTCAAACTACTATACTTCTGTGACTCCAAAAATTCTGAAAATTTAGGAAAATGTGGGAAGTTTGTATATAAACCATGTGTGGAAAATTCAGAATTTTATCACACTCTAGCAAATTTTAACAATTCTGCTACTGGATGCAAAGGTTTATGTTTTTTCATAGAATCAAAGCAACTATCATCCAAATCATCCCAAAGGCTTTACTTGGCACAAACACTAATTAAAACAAAAAAACACAACCATAACAGTAGCATAATTGTGTACATACCAAAAAACAAGAATGATAACTATTGGGTTTTCTCCCAACAAGCTCTTTCTTTATAGCCATTAAGACATGCTTGAGATTTCAGTGATGCTCACATGAAAGATAGTAATTGAAACACGAGGAGAGCATCATGTAGCATGTGAAAAACACATTTAGGTCTAATATACTTCCTATGCATAGGCATTTCATAAGCAAACAAAGTATCAAGGAAAGCAAAAACTATCATATGCAAGGTCCAAGAATAAAACATTGACGATCTCAACATAATGAGAGGTAATTAAGTTACATGAAATTTTTTAAGATAGTGGGATTAAAATCAACTGAAGTCATGACCTATCAAAACCCACTTTTATAAAAAAAATCAAAAGATTGAACACTCCCCAAATATGTGGGATTCCTTTTACCTAAAGTTGACACTCTTCCAAACCTACTTTCAATATTAGCAAACATTACTACGAATAGCATATTCATCATGAGGATTAAATAAATTTTCAAGATCATAAGAAGCATTATCACCCCAATCATAGTCATTGCAATAAGTAGTGGATATAACAAAATTACCATCCCCAAGCTCGTAGTTTCGCATATTATTAGCACAACTGGCATTAATAGCATTTATAATAACATCATTGCAATCATGCTTTTCATTGAAGGAGATATCATGAATCACCATAATTTTCTTCTTCTAACACTTCATCATAACTTTTAGATTCACGGTCTTCAAGTAAAACTTGATAGAGATAGTCTAGTGCACTCAACACACTAGGAATTGGTTCAACATAGTTAGATCTTTTAAAATATTATCAAGTAGATGTGGATCCACATGTCTTCACTTTTCTTGTTCTTTTCTGTTTTTGGTGTGTTGACATGAAGGCAAAAAGCAAGCAAACGAGCAAAAAGGCAGTCAAAAAATATTTTGTGTTTTTGTGAAAATGTTTTGGAAGTGGGGGAGATGAAAATGAGAGGCAGATGGCAAATAATGTAAATGCAAGGAGATGAAAGTTTATGCGATGGTGCTTGATACATGTTGATGATGTCTCCCCGGCAACCGCGCCAGAAATTCTTCCTGCTACTTGTGAGCTATTTTGGGATTTCCCCAAAGAGGAGAGGATGATGCAGTACAATATAGATATGTATTTCCCTCAGTTAAGAACCAAGGTTATGCATCCAGCAGGAGAACCAAGCAACCCCTCATTAGTAGTACCTGCACATAAAATAATAAATACTTGCACCCAACACAAACAAGGGGTTGTCAATCCCTTGGTCGTTAATTGCAAGGATCAAATCTTATAGTGATAGATAGATAAATAGAACACAAAATAATATAAAGTAAATTAAATTGCAGTAAGGTATTTTTGGATTTTAATAAATGATAAAAATAGACCCGAGGGCCATAGTTTTCACTAGAGGCTTCTCTCTTAAAAATAGCATACGGTGAGTAAACAAATTACTGTTGGGTAATTGATAGATAAGTGAATAATCATGACGATATCCAAGGCAACGATCATGTATATAGGCATCATGTCCGAGAAAAGTAGGTCGACTCCTGCGTGCATCTACTACTATTACTCCACACATCGATCGCTATCCAACATGCATCTAGAGTATTAAGTTCATAAAGAATGGAGTAACGCCTTAAGCAAGATGACATGATGTAGACAAAGTAAACTCAAGCAATATGGTAACCCCCATCTTTTTATCCTTAATGGCAACAATACAAATACATGTCTTGTCCCTTTCTGTCACTGAGATAGAGATCAAGGCAAGATTGAACCCATCACAAAGCACCTCTCCC
Organism: Triticum urartu; assembly: GCF_003073215.2. Classification (NCBI taxonomy): domain Eukaryota; kingdom Viridiplantae; phylum Streptophyta; class Magnoliopsida; order Poales; family Poaceae; genus Triticum; species Triticum urartu. The sequence continues at coordinate 274,767,979 of NC_053023.1, forward strand.
ATTGAAAGATAAATCAATCTAGTTGGCCAAACCAAACCAATAAATTTGATAAAAATACAAAGCTATAACAATCATGCATAAAAGATCTTAGAGAAGACTCAAATAATATTAATGGATAATCCAATCATAAACTCACAATTCATCGAATCCCAACAAACATGCCACAAAAAGAACATCACGGAAAACATTGTATTGAAGATCAGAGATAGAGAAGATGACATCTAGCTACTAGCTATGGATCCGTAGGTCTGTGGTAAACTACTCAAACATCATCGGAGGGCCAGCAAGGTTGATGTAGAAGCCCTTCGTAATTGCCCCCCTCCGGCAGAGTGCCAAAAAAGGCTGGCAGCTGGGATCTCACGAGAACAGAAACTTGCGGTGGCAGAAAAAGTGTTTTAGGTGGCTCTCTGTTGGTTTGCCAATTTTAGAGAATTTATAGAGGCGGAATTAGGTCAAACAGAGAAAAGGTTGGGCGGAAAGGCACCAAGGCGTGCCTACCCCCTGGGGCACGCCATGGTGGCTTGTTGCCTCCTCCTTTGCTTTCTGAGTTCCTCCCAAAGCTTCTAGGGTCTCTTATGCCTAAAACAAATGTCAAAAAGTTTCATGGCATTTGGACTTCTTTTGGTACTGATTCCTGGAAAACCAAAAAAGGCAAAAAAACAACAACTGGCACGTGGCACTAAGTTAATAAGTTAGTCCCAAAACTGATATATAATGACATATAGTTGCATATAAAACATCCAAGATTGATACTATAATATCATGGAACAATAAAAAATTATAGATACACTGGATAAGTATCACGCGGTGTCCCGGCTTGAATCACCTGGATGTTTTATATTAGGCTATATATTGAGCCAGCACACAAAGTTTCAATTTATTTGGAAATGCTAAAATATTTTTTTATGTTGAAATGGCCCAATTCAATGTTGTTGGTCCACTTAATTAACTCCAAGGGCATTTGTCAATCCAAATGAGGTTGGTTTCATGATGACAGTTACTTAGGGAATATTTGCAACCCCACCAACAATTTCGTTTTACTATTTGAAGACATACTATTTTGAATTGCAATTTAAATATGAATTTGACTTTGATTTTTATCAAGTGGCACTTATGCTTAGCAAAACTTGATGACATGGCATCATTAGAGGAAAAACATTGTTGCTTAATCATAGGGGAGTTACATCATGTTGAGTAAACTTCTTGTTCCAACCTAAATTAGTATCCACTTGGGAAGCACCGTGTGGTGGGGAAAGATCCAGGAACCTATATCTAGTCAAATATATTTGATGATGAATTATTATTCTTGACAATTATCTCTATGACAAGTAAGTTGGGAGGCAAAACATTAAGCCCCTATCTTCCTCTGTGTTCGGTGGATGTTGTTTGTTCCAAAAAATATGCTTTGTGTACCAGCAATCATAGAAGATGATATAATAACTGAGTATGTGGAGCTCTTACTTAGACCTTTCCAAAAATAATATGATTGTTTGGTGACTGTGAACATGGGTTGAAGTTCCAAGAGAGTGCATTGTTTGAACCATAACATGTGAATTGATTGCTACCTTATCATGAAGAATTTTATGTGAAAGAGTTGTTGTTTATGATGCTAAGAAAAGTGATTGAAATTATCTTTGATCAAACTTATGCACTGTGCTATGATTCACACTTCATATATTAATTCTTCTATCATTTACCTACTCGAGGACGAGCAGTAATTAAGCTTGGAGATGTTGATACATCTGTAACGTATCTATAATTTATGAAGTATTCATGCCATGTTTACAATAGTTCTATATGGTTTTGGTGCACTTTTATATGATTTTCATGGAATAACGTATTAATCTAGTGCCTAGTGGCAGTTCCTATTATTTGCATGTTTTTTGTTTTGTAGAAAAATCATACCAAACAAAGTCCGAACATGATGAAAATTTACGAAGATTTTTTATGGAATATATGTGATTTTGGGAGAAAGAATCAATGCAAGACGGGCCCGGGGGCCCCACAAGGCAACATGGCGTGCCCTACCCCCGTGGGCATGCGCTGATGTCTTGTGGGCAGCTCTTAGGTCAGTTGGAGCCCTTCTTTTGCCGCATGAAAGATAATTTCAGGATAAAAATCCCCTCGAAATTTCAGCCCAATTGGAGTTACTAGTCTCCAGGAATATAATAAATGGTGAAGGGCTTTGAAACAGAAGAGAAGTGAGAGATCCAATCTAGGGGAGAGCTCCCTCTCTCCCTGGAGGGCCAAGGAATAAGAAGAAGGAGGGGCCCCCATCCCCCTCTCCTCCGGCGGCGCCGAAATACCGCCAGGGACATCTCTTCCATCACCATCACCACCAACTTCTCCTCCATTCTTATGGTGATGTGTGAGTAGTTCATCCTTAAGGCTAAGGGTATGTACTGGCAGCTACGTGTTCGATCTCTCTCGCTCTCTCTCTCTCTCTTGTGTTCTTGAGTTGGCATGATCTTGATGTGTCATGAGCTTTGTTAATGGAATCATATGTGTTCTTCCCTCTCTATCTTTGTTGTGATGAATTGAGTCTTGTTCTTCGAGGTTTCATTATTATCAGATTGAATATTTTGGATTTGAGATCACTTGATGTATGTCTTGCATGTGGATACCCGTGGTGACAATGGCGTATTCTGTTGAGTCACTTGATATATGTTTTGGTAATCAACTTGCGGATTCCCGTGGTGACATTGGGATAATCTAGGCATAGAGGTTGATACATGTTCTCATGCTACTTTCTCCGATATAAAATTTGGAGTGATTCTTTGTCGCAGTTGAGGGATTGTTATATGATTCCATTGTGCTAGCACTGTTGAGAGATTGCACTAGTGAAAGTATAAACCCTAGGCCTTGTTTCTAACCATTGATATTCTGTTCTTCTCACTGTTTGCTACTTGCTACCTGATGCGGAGGATCCCAAGATCATCCCCATGGACACACCTACACCTCCAATGACACCACCTGGACCAATGACACGAGCCCGAGCCAAAGCTATCGAAGATAAGGTGAACTCACTCCTCTCCGAACTTCCACTTTCTATGCATGAGACATGGCTACTACCTAAGTCCGAGGTGTTGTGCATGATTAGGCACCAAGAGGGCCCTCCCGAAGATGCGCATGAAGATGTACAAGTCCCCAAGTCCACGGATGAGGAGAGCCAACGGAAGGAGCCAAGAGCATCTCCCAGGCCCCGGACATCCGGCCCCTGGAGCGTCTTCCACTACTGCAGCATAGCCGCCGGAAGCTACAGGCCCCGGACATCCAGCCCCGGCAGCCCGGACATCTGGCCTCTCCCGAGCCCCCGGACATCCAGCCACCGGCCCGGAAATCCGGCCCCTCCGAACCTGAGAGCAGCAAATGCCACCACTCTAGCCCGGACATCCGCCCCCCAGCCCGGACATCCGGCGTCGCCTGAAAGCCCAGACATCCGGCCCGACCAGCCCGGACATCCGGCCTCCCCTGTGTACGCACAGTGAAGGGCCGAGGCCCGTGTATCCCTTCTGCCCCTAGACTATATATACTCCACCCCGTACAACTTTCTAGGGTTATCAAAGGTTTAGCTCATGTTTGTGTGAGCGCTTTGCTCATCCACTTGGTTACCTTCTCCACGGAGATTCGAGCCTCCACCGGAGAAGATCCCCCCAAGCAGATTCAAGACCCCTCTTTAGGGAAGAACTCAAGACCTCCTCACAGAGAAGACCGGCTACCCTTGTGTTGTCCTTAGCTGTCCGTGGATCGTGTATCTTCTCTTATGTATTCGAGGATCTAGCACTTGTGTGACTTGTTCTTGTTAGTTTGAGTGTTCCTCTTGTGTCTCCCCTTGTGATTTCCCTCGTTTCCCTCTTTGTGTACCTCGTGTTCTTCGCGGGATCCACTCCTTTCGTGAAAGATCGGCCGATTAGGGTTCTACCCTACATCATCTTGGTATCAAGAGCCATGTTGATCACGATTTCGGAGCCTCCCCGTTGTGTTTCTAGCCTTGTTTTGTTGTTTTTCGTCCTTATTCGAAAATTCCCCACCAAAAATAGCCCCAATTTTTTTTGTGATTTGTTGGTGTGTTGAGATTTTGTTGGTTTGGATCCGTGGATTTGCTTTGTTTTGAGTGGATCTAGCTTCCCATCCTTTTTCCCCCAATTTCCATCCACAAATTCTTCAGAATTTCTCCCGGATTTAACCTCTCCACGCGGTGTTCATCCCGTTCGTCCCTGGATCCAGAGCCCGGACATCCGGCCCCACACGGACATCCGGCCTTCCACCCGGACATCCGGCCTTCCACCCGGACATCCGACCCCTGGCAGCAACATCTTCATCCACCGCCCCGTTTTCCGCCCAATTTCCACCAAATTTTGTTCCGGTGCTGTCAGGACCCCGATTCCAAGCCACATCGATCTAGCCGGTAACACCTCATATCACTTTGCGGCCTCACGCACGATATCCCACGGGTGTCGCCTTACCATGGCCCGGGACCGTTTGCGCCTTTTGGCTCACGTATATGATAGTGTCGCTAGCATCCATATGACAGAGAACCCGGGCCGACATGGCTAGTCGTGAACCCAAAGCGGCACAGACCTATGGAGACAGGCATACATGAATCACATCGAGCATGTCGGTCATCAGCGAGTGATTCCGGGCTGTAGCACTGGGCTAACAGGACTCCGGGGAACCCGGGCTGTAGCAGGCTAGGCAGGACTCTGGAAGTCACCGCGTAACATTTCCCCGAAGGGACAGACATAGGAACGAAGTGAAACACATGCCGGCCAATCAAGTGTCCTGAACAGTAGTGCTGGGCTAGCAGGACTCCGGTGAACCGGGCTGTAGCGGACTACTATGGCTTGAGGAACACTAGACTACATTTCCCCATAAGAAAGGCTGCCAAGGATAAACAACTAGATTGTCGTATCCCACTCATACCAAGCATTTCAATCATACACACAATATGCCCGATATGAGTACATACAACATGGCATCACAACAAAACTCTACAACTCAAGTACTTTATTTAAAAAGCTCCAGAGAGCCATGCATAACATGTTCATACAGATAGGGGTCACATGACCCGACACTCAAGTCATACAATCATACAAGCACATGCGGAAGCAACTAGTCTGAGTACAGACACTAGAAAGAAAGAAGGCTTCTCGAAGCCTGTCTATCTACATAGGGCCCTCCATGGCCAGGATCACCACCTGGGTGGCTAGTCACTCGTCGACGTCAAGGTCTACGTAGAACCCATCGGAGGGGGCGGTGTTGTCGTCTGAAAATAGTAATTAAGCAAACATGAGTACAAGGGTACTCAGCAAGTCTTACAACAAAACCTACTATACATGCTTATTCTCAAGAAGGTGGTGGGGTTATTGCAGCAAGCCAGCTTTGACTCTTGGTTAAACTATCCTACGAAACTCCACCAGTAAAATAGTTTTCACACACGAGTCCACTACTCACCAACACAATACTCCACCGAGGATCCTCCCTCGTCATCCTACGAGAGGGCCATCCTCGGTACTCACACTTATCTTGAGTCTTTTAGTAGTATCCATTAACTTGTCTATGAACTGTATAGGAAACCAAGTAGTCCTTTACCGCGGACGCGGCTATTCGAATAGTTTTATACCCTGCAAGGGTGTACTTCGTCACACATGTTTCCACCACTTAGCGTCTGCACACGACATGTGCTCGGCAGACTTCAAGCGAAAACCGACGTGGGTGTAGACCATGACCTGACTAACCTCACAAGTCTCTAGTCCAGGTTTATCGCCTATTCAGGTTCCATCCGCAAGGAAATCTGGCCGGGGTGTCCTCAACGGCCCCAAACGATGTGTACAGGGCCCCGAGACGCCAAACGGGCGCCCGGCATACCCGACCACGGTGTATCTACCGCATCATAGCCCCACCCCTAGGGTCAGCGCTACGCACGGCCGCCAACACATATGCTACAAACACCAGAAACTAGTTGCAACTCCTGGACAGAGAGCGAGAGGGGTCAGTAAGTCGAGCGGGGTCATATTTCAGGGCCCAATGTGTGGTAGTAGCTGAATCTTAAATCACGCATACAGATCTCAGTTCTTATGGACGGTCTTAATGAAACAACCCACCATGTACTCCTACATGGCCTCTCATCGATACCTTTACCAAAACATGTTCAACACATTCCTCACATTACCGACATATCATATCACTCTAGCCCATCACCCAGATGAACCAGACCTGACACAACTCTAAGCATAGCAGGCATAGCAAGGTAGGAATCACATACATGGCTCAATCAACTCCTACACATGCTAGTGGGTTTCATCTAGTTACTGTGGCAATGACAGGTCATGCAAAGGATAAGGGTTCAACTACCGTAACACACAGCAGTTTGAATCGCGTTGTCTTAATGCAGTAAACAAGAGCAGAAGCGAGAACATGGTTTTGTATCAGAATGATCAATGGGTTGCTTGCCTGTTGTAGTGGTAGTAGGGTACTGCCCTTCAGACGGATACTCGGGGTTATCCTCGGAGGCAGAACCTACCACGAAAGACACACCGAAACATAATCAACACATGGCAATATGCAACAATATGATGCATGATATGACATGGCAAGATGAAGGTGTCTTGGCCTAATGCAAGCTAAAACAGAAAGGGATGAACTCATTTGAGTCAAAGATTCAATTATTAGCTTATTAAACATGGCTTTATTAGTGCATTACCTCATTCTTCTTAAACAGCAAGGTTAACTTGTTTTGTCATGCATGAAACCATTACAGATGGATAGATTGAATTTTTCTGATCATTTTTCATATATAAATCTTTGCATTTGGAGCTATGGTTGATTTTCTATGATTTTTAGAAGTTTTGATTATTTTCTGGAATTTCCTATTAAAGAATAAATCCAGAAATTGAATTAATGCGTCAGCACTGCATCACTGTGACGTCAGCGGGTCAAAGGCGCCAGCCTAGGTCAAACCTGACTGGTGGGCCCCTTCTGTCAGTCTCTCAGCTAACTAACAGAGTTGGTTAGTGTTTAGTTAGCACTAAACTGGGTTAGTTAGGCTCTGGGCCCACATGTCAGTGAGAGAGGGGTAGTTAACGGCGTCATTAACCTCTAACAGAGTGATTAGCTCTAATTTAAACTAATCTAAATTAGTTAGAAGCCGGCCCCACACATCAGTGTCTCAGATGGAGTCAAACTGGGGTCAAACCCCTGGTCAGCGGGGCTAATCCCGCCGGCGTTGAGTCGCCGGCGAGGCCGAGACGGCGGAGAGCTTCGGATTTGGTCCTCCGATGACCAAATCACCAATGGAGACGTGCTACGCGTAGCTGGGGAGCTGCCGCATCCAGTGGTGCAAGTGGTTGGACACGGGAACGCCGGAAACGACGCCAGTGAGCTCGACAGCGGCGGCCGGAGTTCGGACGGGGTTGGGTTCGACACTACGGTGCACGGGAGAAGGAGCTTGTGGTGGCTACGGGCTCCTGGTGCTGCGCTAAGCACAACGGTGAGCTTGGCTTCGAGCCACTGTGGCTCTAGCCACGACGGCGCCATGGCCGGCGGCGGGGAGCTTTCGGGTGCGGTGGAAGTGGCGACTACAGAGGCCAAACGAGCACGGGAGCTAGGGGAAGAGGAAGAGGAGCTCACAGCAGGGTCGGAGAGGGGGTCAGCGAGCTCGGGGAGGTCCTGGCGGCGGCGAATCGACCGGAGACGGCTCGGGTGCCCGAGGTTGAAGACGAGGGTGAAGACGGCATTCGGCGGCGTTTGGAGTCGCGTGGGTCAGCGGAGAGGTCCAGGGCGATGAGGCGGAGCTATTGGGCTTGTCGGAGGGGCGAGGGGGTGGCTCTGGTGACGTCTACGGCGAACGGCGGCGAGGATCGCGCTCGGCCATCGCGGGAGAGGGTGAGGGAGGCAAGGGGGAGAGTGAGGGAGGATGAGAGGGGGACATGGGGGTCGGCGTGGCATCCCTGGACGTCTCCAGGGCGTCGGCAGAAGCAGGAGGTGGCCGGCGTGTGACCACGGGCGCCGGCCACGCGCTCCTCGTCCTCCTGGTGGGAGGACGACGACGACTGGCAAGGCCAGTCGGCTGGGCCGAGCCAGGTGGGCTGGACCAGCATAGGTAAGGCCCAGGTGGGCTTCCCTCTCTCTCTCTTTTTTGATTTGTTTCTGTTTTTCTATTTAACTGTAACTGTTGGGCTTTATTAAAAATACTAAAACGTTTCCAAAAATCCTGAAAATAATTGTGGGCTCTGTTTAGAATATTTCCAACAGCAAACATTTATTTCCAGAATTATTTGAGCATTTAAATTATTTTATAGCATTTAAATGCCCGAAGTCAAATACTTATGATTTAATTCAATGACCTTCTATTGACCTAGAAAATTGTGCACCAATTTTGCCAGAGGTTCTAACCCAAGACAAAGAGGGTGAACTTTTTAGAAGGGAATTTTAGGTTCATTGAAAAATAATTTTAGTAAACCCTAGTTGTTTCCAGGGGGTTTGGGGGTTCTGTCTTCCCCATTTCAAATTTAAGAGGAATTTAAACGTGATGCACACTCTAATGCTTGAACTAACTAGGGTGTGACAACTCACCCCCACTCAAAAGAATCTCGTCCCGAGATTTAGGATCCTCCGGGAAGAAGGTGGGGTACTCGAGTCGAAGACGATCCTCCCTTTCCCAAGTGGCTTCTTTCTCGGAATGGTGTGACCATTGAACCTTGAGAAACTTGATATTATGACGTCGAGTGGTACGCTCGGCTTGATCAAGGATACGAACGGGATATTCCCGATAGGAGAGGTTATCTTGTAGATCAAGCGTTTCGTGGTCCACTCCACGAATGGGATCTGCGAAGCAACGCCTGAGTTGAGAAACGTGGAAGACATCGTGAACTCTGGAAAGATGCAAAGGTAGTTCCAATTGGTAGGCAACTTCTCCTCGTTTGGCAAGAATGCGAAAGGGTCCAATGTAACAAGGAGCCAATTTGCCTTTGATACTGAAACGATGGGTTCCCTTTAACGGAGTAACCCGAAGGTAAGCCTTCTCGTCGACTTCATAAGTCATAGGCTTATGTTTACGATCATATTGACTCTTTTGACGAGATTGGGCTGTTTTCAATTTCTCACGAATAACGCGAACCTATTCTTCTGCTTCCTGAATCATATCCGGGCCAAAGAGTTGTCTTTCCCCGGTTTCTGACCAGTTAAGAGGCGTTCGACATTTTCGTCCATAGAGAACTTCGAAAGGAGCCTTGCCCAAGCTGGCTTGATAACTATTGTTATAAGCAAACTCCGCGAATGGAAGGCATTTCTCCCAACTCATTCCGAACGAGATAACAGAAGCTCGGAGCATATCTTCCAGAATTTGATTAACTCGTTCTACTTGACCACTTGATTGAGGATGGAAGGCGGTACTAAAAGAGAGACGAGTTCCCATAGCATTTTGGAAACTTTCCCAAAATCGAGAGGTGAAGAGACTCCCACGGTCTGAGTTAATTTCCAATGGGACACCATGAAGAGACACTATTTGGGAGATGTATAATTCGGCTAGCTGGCTAGCGGTGATACTCTCACCAACAGGTAGAAAGTGGGCTACTTTGGAAAGTCGGTCGATTATGACGAAGATGGCATTATTCCCTCTCTTGGTCCTGGGAAACCCAGTGATGAAATCCATACTGATTTTATCCCATTTCCATTCAGGAATAGCCAAAGGTTGAAGGGTGCCAGCAGGCCGTTGATGCTCTGCTTTAACACGACGACAAACATCGCAATTAGCAATGTATTGAGCGATTTCTCTCTTCATCCTAGTCCACCAAAACCTCTGGCGTAGGTCTTGATACATTTTAGTACTACCAGGATGAATGGTGAGAGGGGATTCATGAGCTTCCTTAAGGATCAACTGGCATAGATGTTGTTTCTTGGGAACCACCAAACGGTTCTCGAAGAAGACAGCACCCCGCTTATCCATGGAAAAACATTTAGCAACTCCGCTAGCAATGTTTTCCCTAATCCGGGATATGCCCTTATCACGCTTCTGGGCAGCTATGATTTGATCCATAAGGGTAGGTTTCGCCACCAGGGTGGATAGGAATCCTCGAGGAACAATGTGAAGATTAAGCTTACGAAATTCCTCATGGAGAAGTGGTTGACTTTGTTGTAACATCAGGTTGTTACAATAGGACTTACGGCTTAGCGCATCAGCCATGACATTGGCTTTGCCCGGGGTGTAAGTTATTCCTAAGTCGTAATCCGAGATCAACTCAACCCAACGTCTTTGCCTGAGATTCAAATCTGTTTGGGTGAAGATATATTTCAAACTTTGGTGATCGGTGAAGATCTCGCAATGATTACCGAGAAGGTAATGTCGCCAAGTTTTAAGTGCATGGAGTACAGCTGCAAGCTCTAGATCATGTCTGGGATAATTTTCCTCATGTGGGTGTAATTGCCGTGAAGCATAGGCAATTACCTGACGATCTTGCATGAGTATGCAACCTAGTCCTTGTCGCGAGGCGTCGCAATAGATAATAAAGTCCTTGGAGAAGTCTGGTGGTACCAGTACGGGAGCAGATGTCAGGCGTCTTTTTAGTTCCTGAAAGCTGAACTCGCACTATGGAGTCCACTCGAACCTTTTATCTTTCTTGAGGAGTTCAGTTAGAGGTTTAGCAACCTTGGAGAAATTCTCGACGAAGCGGCGGCAATAGCTCGCTAAGCCAAGGAAGCTCCGAACTTGCTTAACCGTCTTAGGTGGAGTCCAATCAAGGACGGCTTGAACTCGCTCGGGGTTGACAGCAATACCCTTGCCAGAGATTACATGGCCTAGATAGGTCACTTCTGGCAACCAAAATTCACACTTGGAGAATTTGGCATAAAGGCGATGCTCTCGAAGTTTCATCAATACCAGCCTTAGATGTTCGGCATGTTCCTCTTCATTCTTGGAGTAGATGAGTATGTCATCGAGGTATACTACGACGAATTTATCCAAGTACTCCATGAAGACCGAGTTCATTAACCGAGAGAAGGTAGCTGGGGCATTTGTTAAACCGAAGGACATGACGGTGTACTCGTATTGGCCATAACGAGTAACAAAGGCCGTTTTCGGAATGTCCCCATTTCTGATTTTTATTTGATGGTAGCCCAACCTCAAATCCATCTTGGAAAAGACTGAGGATCCAGCGAGCTAATCATACAGATCGTTGATCCTGGGAAGCGGGTATTTGTTCTTGATGGTGACCAAGTTGACAGGTCGGTAATCCACAACCATTCGATTCGTTCCATCCTTCTTCTTAACGAAGAGGACGGGGCAAGCCCAAGGAGAGGAACTAGGACGGATGAAACCCTTTTTCAAGGACTCGTCGAGTTGGTTCTTAAGCTCGGCTAGTTCTAAGGGTGCCATCTTGTAGGGTCTTCTAGAAATTTGAACGGTTCCTGGAACAAGGTCTATCACAAACTCAACATCCCTGTCAGGTGGAACACCTGGCAGTTCTTCTGGAAAGACATCCGGAAAGTCTTGGACTACCGGAACATCCTCAAGGTCTGGAAGGGGGTTGGCATTTAGGGAGTAAAGTTGGCGCTTGGCCACTCGGGTTAAGACATTGACTGTCTTGCCCGATGGGTGAGTAAGTTGAATGGTTCTAGTGGCACAATCGATCTTAGCATAATGAGCTGACATCCAGTCCATACCCAAGATGATGTTTATGTCCGAGGACTTGAGAGCTATTAAGGATGCAAGGAAGACAAGTCTATTGACAAGAATTTCATTCCCATGGCTTACTCTAGAAGTTTGCCATCTAGAGCCAGGGGTTTGAATTTCCATGGTAGAGGGCATGTCACAGAATGTCGTGTTATGCAATCGAGCATAGTTCTCGGATATGAATGAATGAGATGCTCCAGTATCGAAAAGAACAGATGCCGGATGGCAGTTAACAAGGAGCGTACCAAGGACGACGTTAGGATCCTCATGAGCCTCCTCGGCTGAAACATAGTTGACATGGCCACGTGCAGTGGTGGCCGTCTTGGCGTAGAATGTTTTTCCCGCGGGCTTACCACGGCCAACGGACTTTCCAGTTTGATTGGGGTTGTTGTTCTGGGGACACTCTCGACTATAGTGACCCGGCCCTCCACACTTAAAGCATGTCACCATATTGGGGCGTGGAGCAGCGTTAGCAGCGGGGCCACCATAGGGCTTGGGCGGTGCAAATTGCTGGTTAGGATGAGGCGCCTCAAAGGATGGCCTCAGAATGAACCTGGGTGGCAGTGCCGTGCTTGGGATCCACATCCGGCGCTTCTGAGCTCCAGAGCCGGATGAAGAGCCAAAATCACGGGAGTGCTTGCGTGAAGCGTCATAATCAGTCTGGCCTATCTCAGCACTGATGGCTTTATTGACCAACTTCTGAAAGGAGGTGCACTCGTGCAGACAAACATCGCGGCGAAGCTCAGGGCTAAGTCCCTTGCGGAACCTTGCCTGCTTCTTGGCGTCGGTAGATACCTCTTCAGGGGCATAGCGTGCCAGATTCCCAAATTGACGACTATAAGCATCCACAGTCAGTCTTCCTTGGGTGAAGTTGCAGAACTCCTCCCTCTTGCGATCCATGAGACCTTCCAGAATGTGATGCTCACGGAAAGCCTCACTGAATTCAGCCCAAGTAGTAATTTGGCCGACCGGGCGCATAGCTTCAAAATTTTCCCACCAGAGGCTAGCAGGGCCTTCGAGATGGTAGGCAGCATAAGTAACCTTGTCGTCTTCGGCTACGTTGGCAGAACGTAGCTTGTGGGTGATGCTGCGAAGCCAGTCATCCGCGTCGAGGGGCTCGACAGAATGGTTAAACTTTGGTGGGTATAGCTTGATAAAGTCATTGATTGACACCAAGTCATTTCGCGGATGGAGTGCAGTGTTCTGCTCAATCCGCTCTAGCAAGCGGTTAGTCTCATGCTTGTTTCTTTCCGCCTCCAGCATTACTTCAGCCAGAGAAGGCGGGTGAGGCAGATTTTCACCCCTAGCTGCACTGGCTTCCCCCTGCTCTGAGGCAGCAGGGTTGCTGCGGGTGTTGACCATCCTAGGAGAAAACAAGACAACGGTTTAGATAAGGATGGCTCAAACTTAGCAAGGAAGTGTAGAATGTAATGGATAACACGGAATGCAGAGATGTTCATCCGTATGTCATGGTAATATAAGACTGCCATATATATACCAACGGTCATACACATCATACATAGTTTAGTACAAGCCCAGGCTACAGTACAACTATGATGAAAGACGTTACATCTCATCGGAGGCATCCCAAGCTCCTATACATTATTTGTCTACACCTCCGGAATTGATTACACACAAAGTCATATTCCACGAGTCACGCAGGACAGTGGAGATACAACTACTATAATACTAGTGGTACTACTACTAACTCAGACAGCTCCGTAGTAGTCCTCATAGAAGTCACCTCCATAGCCTGGAAGTTCAACGTGATCATCCGGGAACAGACGGTCCTGAGGAGCCTGTGGACCATAGGGGCTAGGATGAGGTCTTGGACCAACAAACGGTGGCCTGCGAGGACCATGGGGTGGGGTGATGCCTCCCACATCACGCCAATCCACCATGTCTGGCAAAGCAGATCTCATAGGATACAGATCCCTTGTATCCATACATCAAGCTTGCACCGCAGGTGCAAACCGAGTCAATGTAGCCCAATGATCAGCACGGGTATTGAAAAGCTCCAGCCTCAAGGCCCGATTCTCTCAGTCCTTATCTTCGAGCATCTCGGCAGTGGTACGAGTTAATGAGTCCTCCTGAGTGGAGTCAGCATAGATATCCTGAAGATACCCTTGCGCTCTCGGAAGTGAAGCTGGCATGTAACGGAAGTCGGTGTTCCGAAGCAGGCCAGTCCGGACTCGCATGATGGTCATCATGGAATAGGCAGCATCATGCACAGCCAGCTCAACAGTAACCCCGAGTCCATAGGAACAGTGAAGGGGCTCGGTAGATCCAGGATAAGAAGGAAATATCCTGACGGTGCAGAAATATTGGCTTTGATTAAAGTCTCGGAATTGCTCTTCGACGGTGTATTCGGGATACCAACGGTAACCCATCTCGATCATTACCCGAACTAACATAGCAGTATGACCAGTCATGTCGAGGCACCGGGTCAGGCGAACCACTTGGTTTTGAACATGGTTGGCCATCTGAAAGCACAACCACAATGCAAAGACATCAGAATTTCTAGGGAAAATTGGACAGCATAACAGCTGTAAATGCTCAGAAAAAGATTTGAGACATCCACAACAGTTCGCAATACCACTCAACAACATCATATCAAGGTTCTGATCCAATTAGCAACATACTAAAATAGTAGAAACTGAATTGGGGCTTATAACAACAATCCTATAAGCTACTACGGATTAGTAACATGTGAACCTGATAGAAGAAGAGAGCCTAGTCCTTAACCCACGTTGAATGAGAAGAGAATGACTCAGATCAGAGGCATAGGGTAAAGGAGTAAAAGAGCCTTACGTTCCCTCCCACAATCAATTCCCCTACATATAACTAAAGCATTTCTAGACTCGACATCGACCAGCTTGGCTCAACTAACCTACAGGCAGTCCGGCTCTGATACCAACGCTGTCAGGACCCCGATTCCAAGCCACATCGATCTAGCCGGTAAAACCTCATATCACTTTGCGGCCTCACGCACGGTATCCCACGGGTGTCGCCTTACCATGGCCCGGGACCATTTGCTCCTTTTGGCTCACGTATATGATAGTGTCGCTAGCATCCATATGACAGAGAACCCGGGCCGACATGGCTAGTCGTGAACCCAAAGCGGCACAGACCTATGGAGACAGGCATACATGAATCACATCGAGCATGTCGGTCATCAGCGAGTGATTCCGGGCTGTAGCACTGGGCTAACAGGACTCCGGGGAACCCGGGCTGTAGCAGGCTAGGCAGGACTCCGGAAGTCACCGCGTGACATTTCCCCGAAGGGACAGACATAGGAACAAAGTGAAACACATGCCGGCCAGTCAAGTGTCCTGAACAGTAGAGCTGGGCTAGCAGGACTCCGGTGAACCGGGCTGTAGCGGACTACTATGGCTCGACGAACACTAGACTACATTTCCCCATAAGAAAGGCTGCCAAGGATAAACAACTAGATTGTCGGATCCCACTCATACCAAGCATTTCAATCACATACACAATATGCCCGATATGAGTACATACAACATGGCATCACAACAAAACTCTACAACTCAAGTACTTTATTTAAAAGCTCCAGAGAGCCATACATAACATGTTCATACAGATAGGGGTCACATGACCCGACACTCAAGTCATACAATCATACAAGCACATGCGGAAGCAACTAGTCTGAGTACAGACACTAGAAATAAAGAAGGCTTCTCGAAGCCTGTCTATCTACATAGGGCCCTCCATGGCCAGGATCACCACCTGGGTGGCTAGTCACTCGTCAACGTCAAGGTCTATGTAGAACCCATCGGAGGGGGCGGTGTTGTCGTCTGAAAATAGTAATTAAGCAAACATGAGTACAAGGGTACTCAGCAAGTCTTACAACAAAACCTACTATACATGCTTATTCTCAAGAAGGTGGTGGGGTTATTGCAGCAAGCCAGCTTTGACTCTTGGCTAAGCTATCCTACGGAACTCCACCAGTAAAATAGTTTTCGCACACGAGTCCACTACTCACCAACACAATACTCCACCGAGGATCCTCCCTCGTCGTCCTACGAGAGGGCCATCCTCGGTACTCACACTTATCTTGAGTCTTTTAGTAGTATCCATTAACTTGTCTATGAACTGTATAGGCAACCAAGTAGTCCTTTACCGCGGACGCGGCTATTCGAATAGTTTTATACCCTGCAGGGGTGTACTTCGTCACACATGTTTCCACCACTTAGCGTCTGCACACGACATGTGCTCGGCAGACTTCAAGCGAAAACTGACGTGGGTGTAGACCACGACCTAACTAACCTCACAAGTCTCTAGTCCAGGTTTATCGCCTATTCAGGTTCCATCAGCAAGGAAATCCGGCCGGGGTGTCCTCAACGGCCCCAAACGATGTGTACAGGGTCCCGAGACGCCAAACGGGCGCCCGGCATACCTGGCCACGGTGTATCTACCGCATCATAGCCCACCCCTAGGGTCAGCGCTACGCACGGCCGCCAACACATATCCTACAAACACCAGAAACTAGTTGCAACTCCTGGACAAAGAGCGAGAGGGGTCAGTAAGTCGAGCGGGGTCATATTTCAGGGCCCAATGTGTGGTAGTAGCTGAATCTTAAATCACGCATACAGATCTCAGTTCTTATGGACGGTCTCAATGAAACAACCCACCATGTACTCCTACATGTCCTTTCATCGATACCTTTACCAAAACATGTTCAACACATTCCTCACATTACCGACATATCATATCACTCTAGCCCATCACCGAAACATAATCAACACATGGCAATATGCAACAATATGATGCATGCTATGACATGGCAAGATGAAGGTGTCTTGGCCTAATGCAAGCTAAAACAGAAAGGGATGAACTCATTTGAGTCAAAGATTCAATTATTAGCTTATTAAACATGGCTTTATTAGTGCATTACCTCATTCTGCTTAAACAGCAAGGTTAACTTGTTTTGTCATGCATGAAACCATTACAGATGGATAGATTGAATTTTTCTGATCATTTTTCATATATAAATCTTTGCATTTGGAGCTATGGTTGATTTTCTATGATTTTTAGAAGTTTTGATTATTTTCTGGAATTTCCTATTAAAGAATAAATCCAGAAATTGAATTAATGCGTCAGCACTGCGTCACTGTGGTGTCAGCGGGTCAAAGGCGCCAGCCCAGGTCAAACCTGACTGGTAGGCCCCTTCTGTCAGTCTCTCAGCTAACTAACAGAGTTGGTTAGTGTTTAGTTAGCACTAAACTGGGTTAGTTAGGCTCTGGGCCCACATGTCAGTGAGAGAGGGGTAGTTAACGGCGTCATTAACCTCTAACAGAGTGATTAGCTCTAATTTAAACTAATCTAAATTAGTTAGAAGCCGGCCCCACACATCAGTGTCTCAGATGGAGTCAAACTGGGGTCAAACCCCTGGTCAGTGGGGCTAATCCCGCCGGCGTTGAGTCGCCGGCGAGGCCGAGACGGTGGAGAGCTTCGGATTTGGTCCTCCGGTGACCAAATCGCCGGTGGAGACGTGCTACGCGTAGCTGGGGAGCTATCGCATCCAGTGGTGCAAGTGGTTGGACACGGGGACGCCGGAAACGACGCCGGCGAGCTCGACAGCGGCGGCCGGAGTTCGGACGGGGTTGGGTTCGACGCTACGGTGCACGGGAGAAGGAGCTGGTGGTGGCTACGGGCTCCTGGTGCTGCGCTGAGCACAACGGTGAGCTTGGCTTCGAGCCACTGTGGCTCTAGCCACGACGGCGCCATGGCCGGCGGCGGGGAGCTTTCGGGTGCGGTGGAAGTGGCGACTACAGAGGCCAAACGAGCACGGGAGCTAGGGGAAGAGGAAGAGGAGCTCACAGCAGGGTCGGAGAGGGGGTCAGCGAGCTCGGGGAGGTCCTGGCGGCGGCGAATCAACCGGAGACGGCTCGGGTGCCCGAGGTTGAAGACGAGGGCGAAGACGGCGTTCGGCGGCGTTTGGAGTCGCGTGGGTCGGCAGAGAGGTCTAGGGCGACGAGGCGGAGCTATTGGGCTTGTCGGAGGGGCGAGGGGGTGGCTCTGGTGACGTCTACGGCGAACGGCGGCAAGGATCACGCTCGGCCATCACGGGAGAGGGTGAGGGAGACGAGGGGGAGAGTGAGGGAGGATGAGAGGGGGACGTGGGGGTCGGCGTGTCATCCCTGGACGTCTCCAGGGCGTCGGCAGAAGCAGGAGGTGGCCGGCGAGTGGCCGCGGGCGCCAGCCACGCGCTCCTCGTCCTCCTGGCGGGAGGAGGACGACGACTGGCAAGGCCAGTCGGCTGGGCCGAGCCAGGTGGGCTGGGCCAGCACGGGTAAGGCCCAGGTGGGCTTCCCTCTCTCTCTTTTTTTGATTTGTTTCTGTTTTTCTATTTAACTGCAACTGTTGGGCTTTATTAAAAATACTAAAACGTTTCCAAAAATCCTGAAAATAATTGTGGGCTCTGTTTAGAATATTTCCAACAGCAAACATTTATTTCCAGAATTATTTGAGCATTTAAATTATTTTATAGCATTTAAATGCCCAAAGTCAAATACTTATGATTTAATTCAAAGACCTTCTATTGACCTAGAAAATTGTGCACCAATTTTTCCAGAGGTTCTAACCCAAGACAAAGAGGGTGAACTTTTTAGAAGGGCATTTCAGGTTCATTGAAAAATAATTTTAGTAAACCCTAGTTGTTTCCAGGGGGGTTGGGGGTTCTGTCTTCCCCATTTCAAATTTAAGAGGAATTTAAACATGATGCACACTCTAATGCTTGAACTAACTAGGGTGTGACAGGTGCCCAACATATACCATATATACTTCCGCATACCTCCACCACTTCCGCATAACCCAACCAGTTTTGGACCGTTTCGCTCTCCGACACATTTGCTACTTTGAGGTTTGAGAATTTGAGTGCGGTACCGTATCCTTTTGTGTTTCGGCTATCTAGGTACGGTTCGACATCGACATCACCGCCGCTCATCTTCGCCACGGACGTGTCCTACATCATCACCGTTGTCCTACATCGTCATCAAGAACAACCACCTCGACTACATCTTGGTATTCGTGCCACCATTTTGACACCATACCGGAAGCAAGACCGGTAACCTCATCTTGGTATTGGACATATCACTCTTGCCATTATATTGATAGCCATCATAGCCTTACTCCTTTGCGTTGCTTACCCATCGAGACTACCCATTTAGTATTGCCGGCAACGAGACTTGTGCACATTAGTGATCATACTTCCCATAACATACATGCATCATTGTTGCATATATTGGTATCATCTCTTGTGTCACAAAGTTGTCATCCCATACTCATTTGCTATCTTGGTTCGTCAAGCATTGCATGAGAAAAGAGCTCAAACATCAAAGAGCCAAACAAGCTTTTAAGCAAAGAGCTTTTAAGCAAGAACCATAGCATCTTACAACATTAAGATTGTCATACTCGATCATCTTGGATCATATCATAGCAACACCTTGCATAAAGAAATATTTGGGATAGAGGTCGTTGCATTTTTGCTAAGTAGGTTGTGCGCAAGTTCTTGTATCCGCCTATTGTGCAATCATGCTAGCGTCTCTCTAGTGTTGTGCAACAAGAGCATTTTTGTGGATTCCACATTTTGTCTCACCCTTGGTTGCACAACCCCACTTATCTTTTTGCGTGTGTGTTTCCGTGTACCTTATATGCTTGGTCTACTTGTTACATTGCATCTTGCGAATCTTTTCCAACATTATTGAAGCTCACTTACAATTGCATCAAATTTTGTGCCACCATCCTAACCAAGCTCCACCAAAAGCTTTTGCTTGTGTAGGTGTGAGAAACCGACAAGAACTAGTACCAATTGTGCTATTTCCTTGTCCTACATCGGAGTGATCCTCGATCCACTTTCAACTTCGGTCAAGGTACATTTGGTACTCGTTCTTCTCTTTCTACCACTCACATTTGTCTTGGAATGATGGATAGGCCAAGTACTTCTACCAACCCACTCTTCATGGAGCAAGACGACGACATGAACTCCTTCATCACCAAGAGTCACCTCTTTGGTGCACAATGTGCTTTGCATCAAGAGCAACAAGCTATGAGTGAACGCATTGACAACCTCACCGCCGACTTGCGACTTTTCGAGCAACGTACAAGGGACTGCTTCGAACACAAGCTCGACGATCACAAGCAAGAGAATGACGCAAGGATGGACGAAATTCATGCTTTGTTGTTGAACCGCTCGTCTTCCACTTCAAGAAGGAGCTGTTCAAGCCGCCACTCCGACTTCACCCTCTCCGGCTCAAGTACACCGACATCGAACACCCTTCGCCAAGCGCGTGCACTGACCGTCAAGCAAGCCTCAATCCCCTATGAGACACCGACTCTCAAGAGCGCGGACAACGTCAAACTCAAGAGGCCTTTGCACTAGCACGAGAACGGCAACGACAACGCCAACATGAAGAGGAAGAGCGAGTGCATCTACACCAAAATGCTCAAGATGCTGAGGCACAACGTCAAGAACAACAACTCCGTGACGCTCAAGCACTTGCGGCGCAACAAGCCCTACGTGATTCGAGTCGAGCCGTAGCCGACCGAAGCTGACAAGCCCGTGAACAAGAGGAAGCACTTCGCGAAGAAATTCAAGAACGAAGATTTCAAGCTCGCGTGCATCGTCAAGTTCCTCCTCGAGCTCGACGAGCTCCTCCACAAGCTCGCCAAGAACAACAAGTCAATCCAGAGCATGAAGACAATGGAGATCCTCCATGGCAAGAACAACATGACGATAACAACCCTACGCGCCAAGAGCACCACGAGTTGATCAATCATCAACAACATGGGCGTCATCATCCTCGACCCCAACACAATGAAGAGCAACGTTATGGCAAACTCAAGTTCATCATGCCCAAGTTCACAGGAGACAACCTGGCGAACTGAAACATCTTAGTAGCCAGAGGAAAAGAAAGCAAAAGCGATTCCCATAGTAGCGGCGAGCGAAATGGGATTTTCCTTCCTTTTGCTACATTTCGCTCAAAGGGTTGAAGGGAGATAGTGCATCAAGTTATTCGCAAGGGGAGGGTTGAATGTAGGTGTTGTTCTTATTTTGCCCGAGGGATTCGAATTAGCGCCGCCCGATCGTATTTCCCCTGAGGGCTCATGAACGCACACCTTTAGCTAATTTACGGAAGCAACGATCCCGAAGAGTACCTTTGATGGGCATTGAAGGTTGACAAGATCTTCCTTTTGCACAATTATGAAGAAGAGAAGAAGATCGCGATGGCATCCCTTGAGTTCCAAGACTATGTCCTCATTTGGTGGGAACAAATCATAGAGCGCCGAGAGGCAAGAGGTGAACCACCCATCACTAGTTGGGCGCAAATGAAGGATGTCATGAGAGCACGCTTCGTACCTACCTACTACAACCGCGACCTCTTCAAGAAACTCCAACAACTCAAGCAAGGAACAAAGAGCGTTGAAGAACATTACAAGTAGATGGAGATTGCAATGATAAGAGCCAATGTCACGGAAGATGATGAGCAAACAATGGCACGTTTCTTGAATGGACTCAATCATCCTATAAAGAAGATCGCCGACTTCCAACCATACTCAAATCTCATCGAGCTAGTGCACCAAGCTACCAAAGCGGAACGCCAAGTGCAAGATGATTTCAAGTATGCCAAGTTCTCATCAAAGTCCTACGGCTTCTCCAACAACCAAGCTTCAACGATTCCAACACCTACTACAAGACCTTCTACTTCCAACATCGATAAGTCGACTTCCAAGAAAGCTTCGTCAACTACAAGCCATCCTCCTACGAGCAACTTCAAGCCAAGAGCTTCATCATCATCAACCCCAACCGATGAGACCGTCAAGACGAGTTCCTTCAAGTGTTTCACTTGTGGAGGCCGAGGCCACAAGTCCTACGAGTGCACCAACAAGTGAACTATGGTCTTCAACGACGATTTCACTTATGACTCCATGAGCGAAGGCAAAATGGAAGCCCTCAAGCAAGTCGCCATGCACCGCCAAGTGAACAATGAAGAAGAACAAGTCTTTTGTGATGAAGACTCAAGTCCCGCACTTGTTGTCTCCAAAGTCCTGACTCTCCAACATCACCAAGAAGAAGACCAACGATGCCACATATTCCACACCAAGGTCGGCATCAATGGACGATCCATCAAGGTCATCATCGATGGAGGGAGTTGTCATAATCTCGCAAGTGAAGAACTTTGCTCCAAGCTCCAATTGCCCAAGACGAAGCATCCACATACATACAAAGTGCAATGGCTTAGTGACTCCGACACCATCCAAGTCAAGCACCGAGTACAAGTCTCCTTCAAAATCGGCGCCTACGAAGACACCTTGGAGTGCGACGTCGTTCCAATGACCGTTTGTCATCTTCTCCTTGGACGGCCATGGAAATTCGATAGAGGAGTCATCCACAACGGCCGAACGAACCACTACATCTTCAATATGAAGGGCAAGGAGTATGTCCTCCGTCCAATGTCGCCAAGTCAAGTGATCGCCGACAAGCAAGCCACCCATCGTGGAGATCATAGTGAGAGAGCAAGCCACCAAAAAGAGAGTGAGCGCCACAAGCCAAAATCGAGTGCCTCCATGATGAGCGAGAACAAAAACCTAGTTCTATTTACCACCAAACGTGAGATAAGAGAAGTGTGTGAGAACCCATCTAGTGTCCTACACTACATCCTCATGTGCAAGGACAATGCACCACAAACTAACACTTCTCACACTCTTCCTCTAGTGTTGTCTTCTCTTTTGCAGGAATTTGAAGATGTTTTCCCTGATGAGTAACCTCCGGGTCTACCTCCTCTATGAGGCATTGAGCACCGAATCGACCTCATCCCCGGAGCACATCTTCCGAACAAAGCTCCATACCGTGTCAACCCCGACGAAACAAAAGAAATACAAAGGCAAGTAAAACATCTTATCGACCATGGACATGTGCGTGAGAGTTTGAGCCCTTGTGCCGTCCCGGTCATTCTTGTGCCAAAATGTGACGGTAGCTTTCGCATGTGCTCCGATTGTAGACCTATCAATTCTATCACCGTTCGCTATAGGTACCCCATTCCACGCCTAGATGATATGGTTGATGAGCTTAGCGGTGCCACTATATTTTCCAAAATTGATCTTAAGAGTGGCTACTATCAAATCCGCAAACAAGAGGGTGACGAATGGAAAACCGCCTTCAAAACCAAGTTTGGTTTGTATGAGTGGTTAGTCATGCCTATGGGTCTTTCGGAAGCACTGGGCACTTTTATGAACCTTATGAATCATGTCTTTCGCCCTTACATTGGTATATTTGTCGTGGTTTACTTCGATGACATTCTTGTGTTTAGCAAATCTATCAAAGAGCATGTCACCCATGTCCGCACCATTTTGCAAACTCTTAGAAAAGAGCGCCTCTATGCTAATATGGAGAAATGTCTTTTTGGTGTTGATAAGCTCGTTTTCTTGGGTTTTGTTGTTTCTTCTAAGGGTGTTCATGTTGATGAGTCCAAGATCGATGCTATTAAGACTTGGCCGCAACCAACCAACTTGCATCAAGTGCATAGTTTTCTTGGCCTTGTGGGTTTCTATCATCGCTTTGTGAAGGATTTTAGCACCATTGCTTCGCCTTTGCATGCTTTGAGCAAGAAGAATGCGACTTTTGTTTGGGGACCATCCCAACATACCGATTTCAATGAGCTTAAGAACTTGCTTACTCATGCTCCCGTGCTTGCCTTACACAACTTTGACAAACCTTTTGAGATTCATTACGATGCTAGTGGTAATGGCATAGGGGGGTGTTAACGCAAGAGAAGCGCCCCATAGCTTATTTTAGTGAGAAACTTTCTGGAGTGCAACTCAATTACCCCATCTATGACAAAGAGCTATATGCTTTAGTCCGCGTTTTGCATGAATGAGAACATTACCTTCGTCCCCATGAGTTTATCATTCATACCGATCATGAGACCCTCAAGTATCTTAAGGGTCAAACCAAGTTGAACAAGCGTCATGCTAAATGGAGTGAATTTATTGAGTCTTTTCCTTATGTCATCAAGTACATCAAGGGTAAAGAAAACATAGTAGCGGATGCTCTTTCCTGCATATGCATGCTTGTCACGCAACTTGAGTTAGATGTCATTGGCTTCGAGCATATCAAAGACTTGTATGAGCATGATGCAACTTTTGCTACTCCTTATGCCAAGTGTTTGTCGAATACATCTTGGGAACGCTATTACATCAAAGATGACTATCTTATGAGAGCTAACAAACTTTGCATCCCCAAGTCGTCTCTTCGTTTGTTGCTTTTGCAAGAATCGCATGGAGGAGGCTTAATGGGACATTTCAGAAGCGACAAGATGTTCGCCACACTCTCGAAGAACTACTTTTGGCCCAAGATGTTTCGGGACGTCAATCATTTCACCAACCGATGTTCTACATGTCACAAAGCTAAGTCCAAAGCTCAATCTCATGGCCTCTATATGCCTCTACCAATTCCTTACCAACCATGGGAATACATGAGCATGGACTTTGTACTCGGTTTGCCTAGGACTCGAAATGGGAAAGATTCCATATTTGTCGTTGTGGACCATTTCTCAAAAATGGCACATTTTATTCCTTGCAACAAGATAGACGATGCTTCACATGTTGCTAATCTCTTTTGTAGGGAAATATTGCGTCTCCATGGTGTGCCAAAGACCATCTTCTCGGACCACGACGTCAAGTTCCTTAGCTACTTTTGGAAGACCCAATGTGCCAAGCTCGGAATCAAGCTACTCTTCTCCACGGCGTACCATCGTCAAACCGACGGCCAAACGGAGGTGACAAACCGCACACTCTCCGCTCTACTTCGAGTACTCGTTAAGAAGAACATCAAGGAGTGGGAGGAGTGTCTACCCGTCGCCGAGTTCGCCTACAACCGAGCAAGACACTCAACAATCAGCAAGTCCCCTTTCGAGGTTGTCTACGGATTCAACCCTTTGTCACCATTGGATATTCTCCCTCTACCACTCCAAGAGCGCATCAATTTTGATCCAAGTGCACGAGTGACCCATCTCAAGAAGGTGCATGAATATATAAGAAACACCATCGAGCGCCAAGTACAACGCCTTGCGACCAAGCTCAACGTCAACAAGCACCCTATGATATTCAACATTGGAGACCTCGTGTGGCTACACCTTCGCAAGAACCGCTTTCCCCAAGAACACAAGTCCAAACTTCGACCACACACGGATGGACCATTCAAGGTGCTTGCAAGTTACAACAACAACACATACAAGATCGACATCCCTCGTGACAAGTACTCCGTGAGGGACATCTTCAACATCAAAGATCTCTCGCCCTACCATGGTGATGAGGATTTCGATCCGAGGACGGATCTTCCCCAAGGGAGGGGAGATGATGCGAGCATCCCAAGATCATCCCCATGGACACACCTACACCTCCAACGACACCACTTGGACCAATGACACGAGCCCGAGCCAAAGCTATTGAAGATAAGGTGAACTCACTCCTCTCCGAACTTCCACTTTCTATGCATGAGACATGGCTACTACCTAAGTCCGAGGTGTTGTGCATGATTAGGCACCAAGAGGGCCCTCCCGAAGATGCGCATCAAGATGTACAAGTCCCCAAGTCCATGGATGAGGAGAGCCAACGGAAGGAGCCAAGAGCATCTCCCAGGCCCCGGACATCCGGCCAAGGCCCCAGACATCCGGCCCCTGGAGCGTCTTCCACTACAGTAGCACAGCCGCCGGAAGCTACAGGCCCCGGACATCCAGCCCCGGCAGCCCGGACATCAGGCCTCTCCCGAGCCCCGGACAACCGGCTACCGGCCCGGAAATCCGGCCCCTCTGAACCCGAGAGCAACAAATGCCACCACTCCAGCCCGGACATCTGGCCCCCAGCCCGGACATCCGGCGTCGCCTGAAAGCCCGGACATCCGGCCCGACCAGCCTGGACATCCGGCCTCCCCTGTCTGCGCACAGTGAAGGGCTGAGGCCCGTGTATCCCTTCTCCCCCCCTAGACTATATATACTCCACCCTGTACAACTTTCTAGGGTTAGCAAAGGTTTAGCTCATGTTTGTGTGAGAGCTTTGCTCATCCACTTGGTTACCTTCTCCACGGAGAAGATCCCCCCAAGCGGATTCAAGACCCCTCTTTAGGGAAGAACTCAAGACCTCCTCACGGAGAAGACCGGCTACCCTTGTATCATTCTTAGTTGTCCATGGATCGTGTATCTTCTCTTATGTATTCGAGGATCTAGCACTTGTGTGACTTGTTCTTTTTAGTTTGAGTGTTCCTCTTGTGTCTCCCCTTGTGATTTCCCTCGTTTCCCTCTTTGTGTTCCTCGTGTTCTTCGCGGGATCCGCTCCTTTCGTGAAAGATCGGCCGATTAGGGTTCTACCCTACATCACTACCTTGCTGTTTTTACTATCCGTATGACACTTGTATCACCATATCTTTGCTGAACAAGTGCCCCTATTCAATTTACCATTGTATTGAGTTTGTTGGGGACACACGAGATTTCTTCTATTTGATTGCAGGGTTGTTTGAGAGAGACCATCTTCATCCTACACCGATTGATAAAACTTAGGTCATCCACTTGAGGGAAATTTGTTGTTGTTCTACAAAACTCTACGCTTGGAGGCGCATTAGAGTCTACAAGAATAAAGTTGTGTAGTGGACATTAGTCATATAGGTTAGTACCCCTTAGACTAGGACACCGTCAGTAGCCCTTGACCAGGTCTTCGATGCCGAAGAGTGCAACTCCCTCCTCAGAATGGTTCCTTCGGTACAATGTCTCTAGCTTGGTAGGCGAGTTCCTCCTTTATCAGCTTGATTTCGGATTGGAGGTCTTCAAAACATCCTCGGCACCCTCAATAAGAGTCCGAGCATCAACATTGGACTATGCAACCTTCTTCCTGAGCAATCCAAAGACTTTCTTGAAGGATTTGCTATGGGTCCCACCAAACATGGCCTGAATTATTGTTTATATTTTTCTTGATTCTCGTGCAACTGGGAACAAGCGTATTGATGCTAGGATACTGAAACGTCCCCCATCACCTGATTCACCATGGTATTTGACTGGCTAGGGCCATAACAAATGTTTTAACCCATCATTTCCACATCTTTCCTCAGCACAAAATCCTCTCCTTAAGCAAGCTCAAGAGCTCCCGCAATGGTAGGTTCCCCAGGTTCGTTGATGCACCCCCACGGGCCTCTTAGGGGTGATTAGGGAAGTTTCTCCACCACATGTCCCCAATTAAATCGGCTCGCCACACAAGGCTATTTGCCCGATTATGATCTCGTGTCCACCCACCCTGGTTTGATGTCCATAGATGGCCAGGTGCTTACAGATAGTCATGCCACACCACACGAAGGGAACAAGTTTGTTTCATCCGCTTCCTCATGTGAGGTCTTCCATTCCCTATTCACCCATTCCATAGTTCTCTGCTAGAGTTCTACTGGATCCAACTCCACCATATTACTCCCAACTCGATCTTGCATATCATGGGATTCATTGGCTTCTGTGAAATGTACCTTGGATGCGTAGCTCATTTCATGCTATTGATGAAATATTTTTTTCTTAATGCCTTGTTCCTAGGCACCCGAAGGTGGATGTAGAGACATGGGCTACTGAATGGTTCTACATAGCCGACGTCCCGCTTTATGATCCGGCCCATCCTTGGATTCCTATCTTCTCCCACACGCCTTTGAAGAACTATTTCAACTGGCACCCAAGGAGTCTCTCTCAAGAGGATGACACCGAGGTGGCTTGCCTGGCAGCTCAAGTGTCCTGCCTGGCTCATAATGGGTTGACCGTCGTCAGTGTGATGGCCATCGCCATCCTTCGAGGAGTCCAACATCTCCAACAACGAATCCGTCCTTTATGCAGATATAATGAGATGGACGACGCCATCGGTCTGTAAAGAAATGCTTCAAGGATCAAGCGGCCGTTGCAGCCGCATTGGCGGGTATTTATAAAGGGGAAGAGGAGGATTTTGCCTTGCAAAAATTCCTAGACAGCCTCTCTTACTATCGACCTGTCGAAGCGGTGAGCTCTTTTACTTAAGCCTCTTATTTATCCGATTAGTGTATTTATACTTCTAATCAGATATTCAACAGATCCGAGCAGGGGTGGAAGTGTTGGATTGGAATGTTGAATTGTCTAGCTCCAGAGCCATAGTCATATGCTCATGACGATGAGTCGGGTTTTCATGAAGATTCTGAGCTCTCCCTTGTCTACCGGGATGGGGTCTTTTATCAAGAGAACATTGATGGATCCAAAGCAGCTCTTCTTCTTGATCTACCAGGGATCCTGTCATCCTCTATGGTAAGCGCTCCTCGAGCTTCTTCTCAAAAAGATCAGATGCTCTTATGATGTAGAGCACCCTGACTTCTCTCCCCAAGTGTCGACGCTCTAAACGCTAGAAAAAAGATCTGATCCCTCGAGCGAATCAGGTGGGTGGCACCTAAAGCGCAGCTAAACAACAGGCTGCCGAAGAGGCGACACGTGTCATACCTAATTTCAACAGGCAGGCTTTTGCTACAGCAGCTTCTTTCAAATAATTGCCATATTGTGTGATTTTATCAGCCGTACTTCTATGACATGTAGGCGACCCGTTCGAGCACTTTCGCCAGATAATGTGGGGAAGAGGGGCGCCTCTGCTCTAAGGACAGAAGCTGCACATGCATCTCCTCAAGTGATTATTCTTGAAGATTCTCAACCGGGGACCTCGAGAGCATGCTTAGCTACCAACTCCAAAGTTGAAAGTGCAATGGATCATCGACGCAGGAAAGCATCTTTTAGGCATCCTGTCTTTTCCAGTCAAGAATTTAATGCCCTCAATTCGGTGGACTCCTATCATGGGGCTGCTCGAGTGGGTTTCGAAGACACGGTGGATGTCTTGTCCACTAGTCTACCAATAGAACTTTTATTATGGCATTTTCACAATAAATCTGTTAATGAGCCCGGTAGCCCTTCAGATGGACAAATGCATGTTCCTTGAAAGAAAAAGCATGTTGTTCGATCTCAGTGCAACCAAAACATTTTACTTACTCCGAGGACCTAGTAGTACGAAAAACCACCGCGAAGGCCAGTAGCCCATGAGACACTAGTTGGATATACCATTCGACAAGTGGATCGATAACTATTTTAATTTTTAGTGGTAAGCGTGAATCCCAGTAGCCCCCGAGCCTTATGTTGGACATGGGTGGCGGATTCAAGGAACCCATATTGTTTATGATAAATATCTGTTTGTTATTGAAATAGGCCGATCAGATTGTGACACCCCAAGACCGGCGCTCCAGATGCCTTCCATGGATTCCGAGATTTGTCGTGTAATTTGTTTGGTTCATTGCATTCATCTTTGCATCGTGTGCATTGCATCATGTCATCATGCAACCCTTTTTTTAAAGCTCAACTAAATAAACCATATGGATCTTCGATCCATTTAAATCGAGCGAAATTCACATGGTGAAATTCTCTTTAAAACATACCCTCCCAATTTATTAGGGAGCTATATAAAATATTCCGTTAATTTCGAATTAACCATAACACATGTGCCAAAATAAACCCATGCCTTTTCTGCCTCGAGTTGATCTCCAAACCTTGCCGATATTTCTTTCTCCCTTTATTGAGGCTACCCCAAAAGTCTCAACATTGTTGGGGACTTCTAAATCCTAGTCCTAGTTCAAATCATTTGAATTAAATTCAAATGAGTTTGGATTTAGATTGCCAAAACCCCTTCGAGCCATTTTGGGTAAATCCTTCTTATTTTCTTGATCCAGGGAAAATATCTCTGTTGGTCTAATTCTTTTTCTAACTCTCTCTTTCTTTTCTACAAAGTTCTACCTATTTTATAAATGGTAGACCAATTTGGTTTCCAGGATGGCCCATTTCCTTTCTCTCTCCCTAGCCTTGCTACAGCCCAGCTGAAACCTGCAGCCAGACCAGCCCATTTGCTCCCAGGCCCAACCCTAGCCCCCATCTAAACACTAGCCCGCACCCTGCTCTCCTCCCTTGCGCCGCCACTCCCACCTCTTCGATCTCTCCCTCTCCCTCGCTCATGCCGCCACCCGTAGAGAAAGAGAGAGGCGCGCCGACCCCCTCTGCCCGGTACCCACTCCTCTCCTCCACCTCGCCTCCGCCCGGTTCCTCCCATCGTCGCCGCCCAAAGCAGTTCCCTGCTCTGCCACCCTGCGCCTCCCCTTGCCGGACTCCATCTCCAGCCGCTTGCATCGTCGCCTTCCTCCGCCTCGAGTGGCTCCATGCCGCGTCGGCCACTTCGCCCCTCGCCACCGCTTCTGCGCTTGCCGCTGCGACCCGACCCAGCGGGCCGGTCACCGGAGCGACCCGCTGGACCCCGCTGCCTCTCGCGTCTCCTCATCGCACGCCGGCGACCACCAGGAGCACTGCCGCCTCGCCTCGGACCTTGCTCTGCTCCGGCCCCAACCTCGGCCCCGTGACAGCTGCCGCCGCCACTTCCTTCGACTGTTGTTGCCGCGACTCGAGCTGCTGCTCCCTGCTTCACTATGTACCGCCGCCTCTTTGCCATCGCCATCGCCTAGTTCCCCCAGGACCCGTGGAGTCATGTATAGGAAAACCAAGTCCAAAGACTACCGTGGCCGTGATCTCGCCCAGTACCACTACGGTTCGTCAAGACCGCAAATACCCTTTTGATCGCCAGGACCGAGACCCCAAGTTCGAGTACGTGTTGCTGCCCCGATCGAGACCGTACCACGACGAACCGTGAAGTTCCAAAATATAACAAGTACCTCTATCGACGGCCCCAAACATCTATGAAAACGTATACCACTATCTTGACCCGAACATCTATGAACCCTGTACGACGACCGTTGTCAAAGACCATTGGGTGAACAACTACCGTCATCGTGGGTTCGACAAGACAATGTGTACAACTACTTCCACGATGACCCGTGTACAACTACCGTTGCCTCGAAAACGTTGGATTCATCAAGTACCTCTCCGAAAACGAACGTGTACCACTACTTTCACTTCCATCGCCGTGGATCGATAGTACCACTACTACCCACTGCGCCCGTGTACGACTTCTTCCACTATGAACCAATCCGCTTCGAAATGCACCCTTGGAAGGTATAGCCGCCGGAACGATGTCGTGGACCGTATGCATGTGATCTGTCTATGAGGTGGTTGCATGTATCCGATGTTTGCCGTGCATGTATTATTACTTGTGCATTACCCGTTTCCGAGCCATCGACACGTGGGAACCCGGTAACCGGGAGCACCCCACCTTTCATCGCATGACACGCTCCCGTCACATTTTCTTTTGCACTGACATCTTAATCGAGTTACCGGAACCGGAATGTTGTTGTGGCACCATTTCCGTTGTCGTTGGTGTGGCACCCCTTTCATTTCCGCCACGATGACAAATACTTCATAACATGCTCATGTTAACATTTTCATAAAAGTAGCAAAAAAACTTGCGTATGCCATCCGCATCATGATAACAACATTTAAAATGTTAAAAATTGTTGTTTGCTTTAATTCAAAATATGCATATGGGGTTTTTCCGAAATTGTTTTTTGTTGTTCTGACCTCTTTTAAACTTTCCTAGATAGGTAGTTTTATTATGCTTCACCTCTTGCGTTAGTCATGATGTGAGAGCGATGTTTGCTTGTGTTGGAGTTCTTCTTCAGCTTCTTCTTCGTTCAGGGGATAGGTTCCTAGTCAGCAGCCTTGGCTAGCAAGGTGGATGTCGTTTGAGCTTATGTTTGTGTTTCATCCATAGTCGGATGTTTTTCTATGTATGATGTATTGATGTATTCTTGTGGCATTGTATGCCTTTTATGTATCCCAAATATTATGTAATGGTACAATGTGATGATATCCACCTTGCAAAAGCGTGTCAATATGTAGTTCTATCCTTGGTGGGACCTTCGAGTCCCTTTAGGATAGTGTCGCATATTGGGCGTGACAAGTTGGTATCACAACCTTGACTGACCATAGGAGACCCCTTGATTGATCGCCGGCATTGTTGAGTCTAGAACAAAACTTTTTGAGTCTTAGGAATATATCTATCAGAGAGTAGGATTTCTTTTTACTCCTCAACCCCTTCGTCGCTCTGGTGAGGACTCCTGACGTAGATGTTTTGACTTTCCTCTCCCAAAATTTTTACTAAAAAAAAATTAGGATCACGCGGGTCTCTTGGGATCGTTTTCGATATTCTTGTGACGAGAACATTGTTCTTCGTGCCTCCTGACATTTAGGGGTTGCGGTAGTGCCCTCGTGAGTTGAGCTCCGAGGTGTTGTCTTCACAATTTTATCGTTACAGTTCCGCTATACCTGAGTTTTTGCCGACATCGAAAATCTCTATATGCAGTTAGTGGTGAGATAACCTTGACGCCACCCAGTACTGGGGCGGGAGTTCGGGAGTATTGCCACAACTTGTATATCAGATGCTTTTTCGAAGGTTGAGGTACACGATTTCTGGTGTTTTCTTGGTTATGTGTTGACGGATGGATACAGTTGGAGCGTAGAGCTTGTTAGTTGTGTGATATGTATTGTGCCTCCCTGTATCCCCAACACCAGATTGCATAACGTGAAAGTTTCGGGAGTTAATAGGTGGGAATTCATGTAGCTCCTAGAATATCTTTCCGACCGATGCATGATATGGGATTGGGTAAATCTCTATCATATGTTCATTTCTGGCTAATTTTCCAAGCCAAATCCTTTGTTTTGTTTTGGTTTGTGGTAGTCGAGTTGCTTCAATGTCAAGTGTTGATTCCATACCTTTCCTAAGCGGTGTTCTCCTACTTCTATGGGAATACTAATCCTTATTGATCATCAAGTTTGTCATGTCAATTCTTTTCCAACCGGTTCGCTTCTCGTCAAGATGATCCTATCATTTTCCCTATTCGCAAGATCACCTCTTTGTTTTTCCCAACGTTGTTCATTTCATCCGTCCCAAGTTGCCTTTCTTTTCCCGTCCTCCCACCCTTTTTCTTCAAGGACTCACACATATCAAATCACCTATCCATTTTATTCATGTTAAGTCTCTTCATTCTTTTCAATCAAAGTTCTTACCCGATGGTTCTCATGAAGATGCTTTACAAGTTCATCACTCTTCGTTCTCATTTTCATCCCCGGTGGAGTTAATTCAAGATTCGGTGTTGAGCATATTCCTTTCATTTGTTCAAAGATTTCCCAAGCTGGTGCACCTCTCAATCATTCACCTTTCTATTCTTCATTCCGGAGTGCCTCAGTAATTCATGGTGGCGTATCTCGTCGTCATTCTCAGATTTTGTAGACCGAAGAAGAGTTTTCCTCTAAATCTTGCCCGTTCTCTCAGAGATTCGTGGTTCTAGCTTCATGCCATCCACTCAAATTGTTTCCAATTGTGCGATTATTTTCTTACGCATCCGGAGTATTTCAGGAGCTATCTTCCGTTTTGATTATCCGGAGGCCATCATTTCTGAAGATTTCTTCGTTCTAAGTTTCCAGCTTTGTTCTCGAATTATTCTAAATTGATGTCTCGTCATCCATTCTCCAATTCTTCTGGTGCTTCGTGCAAGTATTCTTTAGTCAGCTCATGGTCTCTTCGTTCTTTTGTATCTAAATTCCCTCAAGTATTTTGATTCATTTTCTAATTCTTACCAGTGATTCATTCTCCTTTCTTCGTTTGTTTCAAATTCTTACGGTGGTTCGTTCAACTTATTCGTTGTTTCCAATTCTTCCGGTGATTCGTTGAAGACTTTCCCAAGTTTACTCTATATCTCTCCAATCTGTTTCAAGAAGAATAAGTAGTATGCTAAATCCGTTGGTTGTCATCAATTTAATTTGATGAAGGATAGGCATACCATAATTCCTTATTCTTGTTTTCCCTCGAGGTGATTTAATTCGTTCCTCCGGAGTTCATTCGTCGTATCAATTCTCGATTTAAGTTGCTCACCTTTCTTTTTCGGAGTTCCAAGTCTTCTTGGATGTCTCATCACGAAGCTCCATCTAAATCATCGCAAGGCTTAATCTTATTCTTTTCATCCTTCAATTCTATCTCATCATTCTTTTTTACCGGAGTTCTCCATGGAGGCTCTACATGGTGGTTCATCAAGGAATTAATTCATTCTCCAAGTGTTCATCAAGATTTTGTTGGAGGAGCTCAAGTAATCTTCTTCTTGCATTTCAAAGTGCAATCCCTTCTCCCTAATCTTTTGAGGTGGTGTTATGTCATTCTTGACAGATATTCCTTCATGTTTCATGATTCACAAGCTATCAAGAATGAGATATTAAAACCCATGATTTTCAATTGTTCACGAGATCTTTTCGACCCAACAATTTCTTCATTGGTGTTACCTTGGTATATATTTCACCTAAAGCCTTCCCTAAGGAATGTTGCTATTATGGTGTTTATCAATGATCCAACTTTCCTCCTATTCTCGCGGTGAAAGAAGTTTTTCCATCTCTTCGTTCCTCTCAGCTAATCTATCTTTTGGTCGCGGTTGGTTATCACCTCATAATTTTGAGTTGTCTCCATAAGCCCACGAGGATCATATCCTTTCGTATTGATCTTCCAACAACTCCGTTCAATCCTTCTTTTTAAGGATACTCTCCTAAATTCATTTCAGGTAGAACATGTTGTTTTCTTATCTGTTCTTTTGATTCCAGTCTTACATTTGTTCCGGAGGCATTGTGATGTTGCTCTCTTCGACCCATCATCTCATTTTGGAAATATCATGTTCTCTTCCTTGCTTATCCGTTTAGCCGGAGTGTTGTGTTTTCATTCGAGTTCTTTCATCTTATCAAGTCTTGCATCTCTTTTCAACTGGAGTGTTGTTCAAATTTGTTCTTCCTTATTCCTTGTCTATCTCGTTCCAACCAGGGTGGTTTCAATTCCTTCTTGTCATTGTGCTCGTCAGTCATAGCTTTGCAACCTCCAAGGTTCACATGGTGTTCCTTGTTTCTCTTTTCTACCGGAGTGCTCTCAATTTCGTTCAACTCTGTCGTGTTCTTTCTTTCAAGTTTTCAACCTCTCAAGGTTCATTGGTTTCACTTGTTTGTCAATGAAGCAACTTTGTTTTACCTCTTCCTCGTTCGTTTCTCCCTGGTTCCATCCTTAGATCTCGGGTTGAGATCTCTTGTAAGTGGAGGAGAGTTGTGACACCCCAAGACCGGTGCTCCAGATGCCTTCCATGGATTCCGAGATTCGTTGTGTGATTTGTTTGGTTCGTTGCATTCATCATTGCATCATGTGCATTGCATCATGTCATCATGCAACCCTTTTAAAAAAACTCAACTAAATAAACCGTATGGATCTTCGATCCATTTAAATTGAAGGAAATTCACACGGTGAAATTCTCTTTAAAACATACCTTCCCAATTTATTAGGGAGCTATATAAAATATTCCGTTAATTTGTAATTAACCATAACACACGTGCCAAAATAACCCCATGCCTTTTCTGCTTTGAGTTGATCTCCAGACCTTGTCGATATTTCTTTCTCCATTTATTGAGGCTCCCCCAAAAGTCTCAACATTGTTGGGAACTTCTAAATCCTAGTCCTAGTTCAAACCATTTGAATTAAATTCAAATGATTTTGCATTTAGATTGCCAAAACCCCTTCCAACCATTTTGGGTAAATCCTTCTTATTTTCTTGATCCAGGGAAAATATCTCCGTTGGTCTAATTCTTTTTCTAACTCTGTTCTATCTATTTTATAAATGATAGACCAATTTGGTTTCCAGGATGGCCCATTTCCTTTCTCTCTCCCTAGCCTTCCTACAGCCCAGCTGCAACCTGCAGCCAGGCCGGCCCATTTGCAACAAGGCCCAACCCTAGCCCCCATCTAAACCCTAGCCCGCACCCTACTCTCCTCCCTTGCACCGCCACTCCCTCTTCTCGATCTCTCCCTCTCCCTCGCTCGTGCCGCCACCCGCAGAGAAAGACAGAGGCACGCCGACCCCCTCTACCCGATCCCCACTCCTCCTATCCTCCACCTCACCTCCGCCCGGTTCTTCCCATCGTCGCCGCCCCAAGCAGTTCCCTTCTCCGCCACCCTGCGCCTCTCCTTGTCGGACTCCATATGCAGCCTCATGCATCGTCGCCTTCCTCTGCCTCGAGTGGCTCCATGACGCGTCGGCCACTTCGCCCCTCGCCGCCGCTTCCGCGCTTGCCGCTGCGACCCGACCCAGCGGGCTGGTCGCCGGAGGCCCGCTAGACCCCGCTGCCTCCCGAGTCTCCTGGTCGTACACCGGCAACCACCAGGAGCGCTGCTGCCTCGCTTCGGACCTTGCTCTGCTCCGGCCTCGACTTCCGCCCCGTGACAGCTACCGCCGCCGCTTCCTTCGACTGCTGTTGCCGGGACTCGAGCTGCTGCTCCCTGCTTCACCATCTACCTCCGCCTCTTTGCCATGGCCATCGCCGAGTTCCCCTAGGACCCGTGGAGTCATGTACAGGAAAACCAAGTCTGAAGACTACCGTGGCCGTGATCTCGCCCAGTACCACTATGGTTCGTCAAGACCGCAAGTACCCTTTTGATCGCCAGGACCGAGACCCCAAGTTCGACTACGTGTTGCTGCCCCGATCGAGATCGCCAAGTACCACAACGAACCGTGAAGTTCCACAAGACCATGTACCTCTATCGACGGCCCCGAACTTCTACGAAAACGTGTACCACTACCCTCGACCCAAACATCTATGAACCCTGTACGACGACCATTGCCGAAGACCGTCGGGTGAACAGCTACCGTCACCGTGGGTTCGACAAGAAAACGTGTACAACTACTTCCACGACGACCTGTGTACAACTACCATCGCCCGAAAATGTAGGATTCGTCAAGTACCTCTCCGAAAATGAACGTGTACCACTACTTCCACTTCCGTCGCCGAGGATCGATAGTACCACTTCTACCCACTGCGCCCATGTACGATTCTTGCACTACGAACCGATCCGCTTCAAAATGCACCCTTGGAAGGTATAACCGCCGGGACGACACCGTGGACCGTATGCATGTGATGTGTGTATGAGGTGGTTGCATGTATCCGATGTTTGCCGTGCATGTATTATTACTTGCGCATTACCCGTTCCCGAGCCATCGACACGTGGGAACCCGGTAACCGGGAGCATCCCACCTTTCATCGCATGACACGCTCCCGTCACATTTCCTTTTGCACCGGCATCTCAATCGAGTTACCGGAACCGGAATGTTGCCGTGGCACCATTTCCGTTGTCGTTGCCGTGGCACCCCTTTCGTTTCTGCCACGATGACAAATGCTTCATAACATGCTCATGTTAACATTTTCATAAAAGTTGCAAAAAACTTGTGTATGCCATCCGCATCCTGATAACAACATTTAAAATGTTAAAAAATTTGTTTGCTTTAATTCAAAATATGCATATGGGGTTTTTCCGGAATTGTTGTTTGTTGTTCCGACCTCTTTCAAACTTGCCTAGATAGGTAGTTTTATTATGCTTCACCTCTTGCCATGTTTTACAACATTTAATATTGTTGGTTACATAAACGAGAGTTAACTAAATAATTAAACGTGGTGTTTCCTCAATATGCAACTTGTTGCGTATTAAGCTCCATTTAACTTGTAGTATTGTTTGTGCAGTTTGCCTTGCCATGCCATGAATCATTAAACCGGACATAAATCATACTTAATTATGTGATGGTTGTTTACCATGATGTTTCCTTCTTTCCTGTTGCGCTTCTCCTTGATAGTTCTGGTCACGTTGCGATTGTGAGGATCCGCTCGACTACGTTGGCTCGTCTTCTTCATGGACTCGTTCTTCTTCCTAGCGGGATTTCAGGCAAGATGACCGTCACCTTGGATCTCACTACTATCTTTGCTATGCTTGTTGTCTTGATGCTATCGCTATGTCGCGCTACCTACCACTTGTTTATCAAGCCTCCCAAATTGCCATGATAGCCTCTAACCTTTTCACCCTTCCTAGCAAACCGTTGCTTGGCTATGTTACCGCTATGCTTAGCCCCTCTTATAGCGTTGCTAGTTGCAGGTGCAGTTGTAGGTTGTTCCATGTTGGGACATGGATATCATGGATATCATGGGATATCACAATATGTCTTATTTAATTAATGCATCTATATACTTGGTAAAGGATGGAAGGCTCGGCCTTACGCCTGGTGTTTTGTTCCACTCTTGCCGCCCTAGTTTCTCTCATACCGGCACTACTAGGGAAAAGCCTATACACAGAATCTTACCAGCAGCGCGCTTTAAAATCAGGCGATGCTGCTAAGTAGCAGTAGCGCGGGTTTTTAACCCTCGCTACTACTAAGTTGATAGCAGTAGCGCTGGTGTTTTACCCTCGCTACTACTAAGCGGTCTCTACCGTGCCCCCCGGGACATGCCATAGTAGTAGCGCGGGTTTTTAACCCTCGCTACTACTAAGTTGATAGCAGTAGTGATGGTTTTTACCCCTCGCTACTACTAAGCGGTCTCTACCGTGCCCCTGGGCCATGCCATAGTAGTAGCGAGGGTTATAAACCCGCGCTACTACTAAGTTTTTACCCCTCGCTACTACTAAGAGGTCTCAACCGTGCCCCTCCGGGACATGCCATAGTAGTAGCGAGGGGTAAAATCCCTCGCTACTACTAAAGGTCCCATTTTGAAACTCTACCCCCCTATGGATCGCCTTTTCGGTTTTGTAAAAAGCAAAAGAAAATGATAAAAACTTCAAAAATTAAAATCCTTCGAGATGTAGTTATGTTACTACATCTACTAGTTAGGAAAATTTAAAAACTTAAATTTGGACATGTTTTGCAAAAAGTGTAGGGAAAATGTAAAACGGCTATAACTTTTGCATACGATGTTAGAAAAAAACGTATAATATATCAAAATGTTTCAAAAATTAAAATCCTTCGAGATGTAGTTATGTTACTACATCTACTAGTTAGGAAAATTTAAAAACTTAAATTTGGACATGTTTTGCAAAA
This sequence comes from Triticum urartu, assembly GCF_003073215.2. NCBI lineage: Eukaryota > Viridiplantae > Streptophyta > Magnoliopsida > Poales > Poaceae > Triticum > Triticum urartu. Next base: position 274,806,561 of record NC_053023.1, read on the forward strand.
AGTGTAGGGAAAATGTAAAACGGCTATAACTTTTGCATACGATGTCAGAAAAAAACGTATAATATATCAAAATGTTCAGCACAAAAATCCGCATACGATGGAGACTGCCTACGGCCTGTTTGCAAATTTTTAGAATCCTCAAATTCTAAAAGGAAAAAAAGTTATGCTCAAATTTCAGTTTTTTTAATTTTGGTCAAATCTGGTCAAACTGTGGTCAAACTACTTATTCAAGAAGTATTAGTGTTACTAAATAATTATTCAAGAATATTAGTGTTACTAAATAATTATTTCAGTTTTTTGGAATTTTGGTCAAATCTGGTCAAACTGTGGTCAAACTTTGGTCAAAATGTGGTCAAACTCCTTATTCAAGAAATATTAGTGTTACTAAATAATTATTGTTTTTTAGAACAATAGTTTTAAACTCAAATAGTGAAATGTGTGACTTCATGCTCAAGCTAAACTCCTGAGGGTTAATAGGATTGACATCTTACTATTGTCAGGAAAACAACAAGTGCAGACTTGGAATCGAGGGAGAATAGAATCCGGAAGTTAAGCGTGCTCAGGCTGGAGTAGTGAGAGGATGGGTGACCGTTCGGGAAGTTAGATGATTTGGAATGATGAGGGGTGATTAGAGATTAAATTGAGCAGCGATGAGGGTGATTAGAGATTAGAGGTTAAAATAATTTAGAAATTTGAAAATTCACGCAAAAAATTCGAAAAAAATTCCGCGGGTTAGTAGTAGCGCGGGTTTTTACCCACGCTACTACTAACGGACGTAGTAGTAGCGCGGGTGGCACCCGCGCTGCTCCTATATGTTAGCTGTAGCGCCTTATTAGTAGCGTCGGCCCCCGCGCTGCTAATAGGCCCAAAACCCACGCTGCTGCTAGGCTTTTCCCTAGTAGTGCGGTGTTATGTTCCTTGATTTTGCGTCCCTAACACGATGAGGGGTATGGGACCCTCTTGACGTTTCGCTTTGAATAAAACTCTTCTAGCAAGGTCCAACATTGGTTTTAACATTTGCCATAATAATACTTGAACGTAATAATTAATTGGCATAGGGCGTCATGAACCCGAGGATTTTCTACATACAGGGGGGCCAGTGCTGATGGTGTTGGTCCCAAACGGGCAGACTGCGGGTCCGCCTCAGGGAAACTTGAGGTATTTGGTATACCTGTAGGCTGACCCATCCGGTGTACCCTGAGAACGAGATCGCGCAACTCCTATTAGGCTAGGTCGGTGCATCGAGAGATAGAGGACCATTGTCGAAATGTCTTGTGCACCGGGATTCCGAGTCTGATCGGAGGGTCCCGTGATGGAGGATTGTCTGCGCGGATCGTGAGCTTGTCATGGGATAAGTTGGAACACCCCTGCAGGGTTTAAACTTTCGAGAGCCGTGCCCGTGGTTATGTGGCAGATGGGAATTTGTTAATATCCGGTTGTAGAGGAACTGAAGTATACTCAACTAAAATAAACCAACCGCATGCATAATTGTGACTGTCTCTTTTCGGGGAAGTTCGAGAGGAGAACACGGTTGGGTTATGTTTGAACGTAAGAAGTTCAGGATCACTTCTTGATCATTACTAGTTCGCGTCCATTGCATAGTTTCTCATCTTAGTCTTGTACTCGTAAGTTAGCCACCATATATTGCTTAGTCGCTTGCTGCAACCTCACCACTTATCCATTCCATACCCATTAAGCTTTGCTAGTCCTGATACCCATGGTAAAGGGATTAATGAGTCCTCGTGGCTCACAGGTTACTACACCAACAGTTGCAGGTACAGGTAATGTGATGGTCATGATGTGAGAGCGATGTTTGCTTGTGTTGGAGTTCTTCTTCTGCTTCTTCTTCGTTCAGGGGATAGGTTCCTAGTCGGCAGCCTGGGCTAGCAGGGTGGATCTCGCTTGAGCTTCTATTTGTGTTTCATTCGTAGTCGGATGTTGTTCTATGTATGATGTATTTATGTATTCTTGTGGCATTGTATGCCTTTTGTATGTATCCCTAATATTATGTAATGGTACGATGTGATGATATCCACCTTGCAAAAGCGTGTCAATATGCGGTTCTATCCTTGGTGGGATCTTCGAGTCCCTTTAGGATAGTTTCGCATATTGGGCGTGACACATATGGAAAATTGACATTTGTCCAAGGAGGTGAAACTTATGAACACCCAGCTTGACGCTACTCAGGCAGAAGTGGCCCATGTCAAGAAATTTACATGAGAGGCACATGGTAAGTGTATCTAATACCTTTTTGTCACCAAACATATGGGTCAATGAAATGACTCCAACATATCTATAACATTTTATTGTTCCATGCTATCATAGTATAAATCTTGGATTATATGCAAATTTTGGACTAACTTATTAACTTAGTTTCAAGTGCCGGTTGCTGTTTTTTTGCCTATTTTTGGAATTCCAGGAAATCAGTACCAAATGTTGTCCACATGCCATGAAACTTTTTGACAGCTTTTTTCTGGACATAAGAGACACTAGAAGCTTCTAGAGGACGCCAGAAGGCGAAGGAGGTGGCCACGAGCCACCAGGGCTTGGCGGGGGGAGGGTAGGCACGCCCAAGTGCCTCATGGGCCCGTCGTTCCTCCGTTTGACCTAATTCCAACTCTGTAAATTCTTGAAAGTCAGGAGACCAACAGAGAGCCACCCAAAACATTTTTTCCATCGTCGTAAGCTTCTGTTCGCGCGAGATCCCATCTGGAGTCCTTTTCCGGCACTCTGCCGGAGAGGGAATCGATCATGGAGGGCTTCTACATCAACCTTGCTGCCCCTCCGATGATGTGTGAGTAGTTTACCATAGACCTACGGGTCCATAGCTAGTAGCTATATAGCTTCTTCTCTCTCTTTGATCTTCAATACAATGTTCTCCTCAATGTTCTTGTAGATCTATTCAATTGAATCTTTTTTTGCGGTGTGTTTGTTGGGATCCGATGAATTGTGGGTTTATGATCAGATTATCTATGAATATTATTTGAGTCTTCTCTGAACTCTTTTATGCATGATTGTTATAGCTTTTTATTTCTCCCCAATCTATCCATTTAGTTTGGCCAACTAGATTGATTTATCTTGCAATTGGAGAGGTGCTTTGTGATGGGTTCGATCTTGCGGTGCTCAATCCCAGTGACAAAAAGGGGACATGGTCCGTATTTTTATCATTTCTATTAAGGATAAATAAGAGTTTCGAACCCAATGAGGTCGCGGACATGGGCCAGAGTATGAGGTCATCGACAGCGATGGCTTGAGTCGGGCTATGTCACAGGTTAAGTGGCCCACCCCCAACCCCTCGGGTTCAACCACCGTCGATCTCATCCATGGCCCCGCCGCTGATCTCCTATGGCTCGCTGTCAAGAATTCGCCATCCTACATCGCCATCGAGCCCCTTTTTTCATTTCTAAAGGACACGTTCTGCGACGCTGGCTTGGGATCCACAGCTTCCAAGTCAGACCTCATCGACGGCGACCACAAGGAGGGCACCCTCTCGGGCACTTCCAAGGGGAAAGAGCCCATCTATGACATCAGGGAGGGCACCCTACAGTCATGCTCTTCCAAGGAGAAGGAGCCCATCTGCGACAACATGGAGCGCATCCAGGGTTTGTGCTCTTCCCACGGGAACGATCCCATCTATGACAAGTGAGGAAACCCATAATTTGTTTTTCCATGCCTCTTCACAAGGGGGAACCCATGATTTGTTTTGTCGAGTCCCTTTTGTAGTGTAGTGAGAATATGTCCAGTTTTAATTTCTATATTTGGTTGTTTGCAGTATGCCTTCTTTATTTCAGTTGTTCACAATGTGATGCTCTATATGTGTAATTATTTATTGTGCGGCACATTTCATCAATCCAGTTTTAAACATACCGATACGAATGCATATATTTGCTTGCTGTTAAGCATGTTATAGCTAGCATATGTCTGTTTTAAAGTTTTTTTGATTGTTTGGTTGTTTGTAGTTAGCATTTGTCCAGTTTCAAATGCTATCTTTGGTTGTTCATAGTATGACTTGTTTATTCCAATTATTCACAATGTAATGTTCTATATGTGCAAGTATGAACTGTGCAGTTCAATTTCATCAATACCAGTTTCCACAATACCACTATGAATGACTACATTTGGTTGCTGCATCTTGTAGTTAACACGCCTTTCCATTTTTATTTAACAATAACCAGTGTACTTAGACTGGCGCAATACCAGTTTGAATGAGTATGTTTGCTTGTTAAATGTTAGGCTTGTTGCAGTTAACACACCTTTCCACTTGTTTTGCTTTACTAGCGTGATTAAACCTGCACACTAAAGCTACCTTTCTAAGATTATTTTTCTGCGATGGATAATTTTGGTTGATGTTTAGCCTGTTGTGCTTAACTAAAGGATAAATAAGAGTTGTAGCCTTTCTCGATAAATAAGAGTGTAGAACCCAACGAGGAGCTAAAGGTAGAACAAATATTCCGTCAAGTTCTATCGACCACCGATACAACTCTATGCACTCTTAACGTTCACTTTACCTAGAACAAGTATGAAACTAGGTGTGACGGGATAGGTTTGCAAGATAATAAAGAGTACGTAAATAAAATCTAAGGGTTGTTTAGATAAAGACACAACTAAGTTACTTTTAGTAGAGAGCTTTTTGTCACAAGAGAGTTATTTGTCCTTAAGCAATCGATATCTAGACCAACAATAATTATTTCAACTAGCAAAGAGGCCCGTGCATTGCAACAGGAGAAAAAAATCCACTAATATCTCTAGCTGCGTCAATTGGACAAATTGTGCGTGGCCGCTTGGCAGGTTATGAGATCGAACCCTCCCATCGGCAATTTTATTTTTCTTTGGACCTAGGCCACAGTGCGCCACCAGATGGGCTTCCTTCGTTGGGCCAAATCGGGTGGCAAGTAGAGAAACCAATAGCGTACGTGAAATTAATTGAAGTAGGACCGAATGAAGCGGGACGAAACCAAGAATATCACCTCCCTTTAATAGTAGGTATAGATTTTATATGAGGGAGAGGCATAAGCTAACATACTTTCTCTTCTTGGATCATATGCACTTATGATTGGAACTCTAGCAAACATTTGTAACTACAAAATATCATAAGGTAAAACCCAACCATAGCATTAAAGTATCAAGTCCTCTTTACTCCCATACGCAAACAACCTACTTACTCAGGTCTATGATTATGTCACTCATGCCACCCACCATAAGAAAATCATGAACATATTGCAAACCCTACAGCGGGGATCCCTCACGCTTGCGCGACACGGAGAGCACCATAGGACAACACCAACAATTAAACAAGCAACTCAAACCAATCACGATCATCAGTCAACCCATAGGACAAAATGGATCTACTCAAACATCGCATGATAGCCATACATAATTGGGAAATAATATATAGCATTGAGCACCATGTTTAAGTAGAGATTACAGCGGGGAGAAGAGGTGTTACACCACTGCATAGAGGGGGAGAGAGTTTGTGATGACGGCAGCGAAGTTGTTGGTACAGATCATCGTGACGATGATGGCCCTGGAGGCGTTCCGGGTCCACCGGGAGAGAGGGGGGAGAGCCCGCCTCCTTCTTCTTCTTCCTTGACCTCCCCCTAGATGGGAGGAGGGTTTCCCCTTTGGTCCTTGGCCTCCATCGCAGCGGATGGGCAGGAGTCCCTCCGAGATTGGATCTCTCTCTCTCTCTCTCTCTCTCTCTTTGTTTCCTTATGTTTCTGTGCTCTCAAATTCTGGCCTTTCACCTTTTATTAAATTCCCAGAGATCCGTAACTCCGATTGGGCTGAAATTTTAGCACGATTTATCCGGATATTAGCTTTCTTGCGGCGAAAGAAGGGCACCAACCACCTCACGGAGTGGCCACAAGGGCCCAGGGTGCACCCTACCCCCTGGGGCGTGCCCCCTTCCTTGTGGACTCCTTGGGCATCGTCTCGCGTTGATTCTTTTTCCCAAAAATCACATATATTCCCAAAAATTCTCTGTAAGTTTTTATCGCGTTTGGACTCCGTTTGATATGGATTTTCTATGAAACAAAAAACATGCAACAAATAGGAAGTGGCACTGGGCACTGGATCAATATGTTAGTCCAAGAAAATAGTATAAAAAGTTGCCAACAATATGTAAAAGTTGTAGAATATTGGCATGAAACAAGAAAAAAATTATAGATACGACGGAGACGTATCAACATCCCCAAGCTTAATTCCTGCTCGTCCTCGAGTAGGTAAATGATAAAAAGATAATATTTGATGTGGAATGCTACCTAGCATAATCTTGATCATATAATCTAATCATGACATGAATATTAAGACACGATTCAAAGCAATAGTCTATCATTTGACATTAAGACAATAATACTTCAAGCATACTAATAAAGCAATCATGTCTTTTCAAAATAACATGGCCAAAGAAAGTTATCCCTACAAAATCATATAGTGTGGCTATGCTCCATCTTCACCACACAAAGTATTTCATCATGCACAACCCTGATGAAAAGCGAAGCAATTGTTTCATATTTTTAATGTGACCCATGGATATAGCACTATAGGTGGAATAGAATATGATGGTGGAGGTTGTGTGGAGAAGACAAAAAGGTAGAAAGTCTCACATCGACGCGGCTAATCAATGGGCTATGGAGATGCCCATTAATTGATGTCAATGTGAGGAGTAGGGATTGCCATGCAACAAATGCACTAAGATCTATAAGTGTATGAAAGCTCAAACCGAAAACTAAGTGGGTGTGCATCCAACTTGCTTGCTCATGAAGACCTCAGGCATTTGAGGAAGCCCATCATCGGAATATACAAGCCAAGTTCTATAATGAAAACTTCCACTAGTATATAAAGTGATAACTCAAGAAACTCTCTATATAAAGAACATGGTGCTACTCTAAAGCACAAGTGTGGTAAAAGGATAGTAGCATTGCCCCTTATCTCTTTTCCTCTCATTTTTTTTGTTTTCTCTCTTTTTTGGGCTCTCTTATTTTTCGACCTCTCTTTTTTGACTTTTTTATTTTTATTTTTATTTTTTGTCTAGAGTCTCATCATGACTTGTGGCGGAATCATAGTCTCCATCATCATTTCCTCACCTTGGACAATGCTCTAATAATGATGATCATCACGCTTTTATTTACTTACAACTCAATATTACAACTCGATATCAAGAACAAAGTATGACTCTATATGAATGCCTCTGGCAGTGTACCAGGATGTGCAATGATCTAGCGTAGCAAAGATATCAAAAAACGGACAAGACATGAAAATATCATGCTAGCTATCTTACGATCATGCAAAGCAATATGACAATGAATGCTCAAGTCAGGTATATGATGATGATGGAAGTTGCATGGCAATATATCTCGGAATGGTTATGGAAATGCCATGATAGGTAGGTACGGTGGTTGTTTTGAGGAAGATATAAGGAGGCTTATGTGTGATAGAGCATATCGTATCATGGGGTTTTGATGCACCGGCGAAGTTCACACTGACTCTCGAGGTGAGAAAGGGCAATGCATGGTACCGAAGAGGCTAGCAATGGTGGAAGGGTGAGAGTGCGTATAATCCATGGACTTAGTGATACGTCTCCAATGTATCTATAATTTATGAAGTATTCATGCCAATATATTATCATTCTTGGATGTTTTACAATCATTTTATAGCAACTTTATATCATTTTTGGGACTAACCTATTGACCCAGTGCCTAGTGTCAGTTGCTGTTTTTTGCTAGTTTTTTACATCGAAGGAAATCAATATCAAACGGAGTCCAAACACCGAAAAACTTTTTGTGGATTTTTTATGGACCAGAAGACTCCCGATGGGCCAAAGCATCACCTGGGGGTGCCCCGAGGGGGGCACAACCCACTAGGGCGCACTTGGGGGCCTAGGAGCGCCCAGGTGGGTTGTGCCCACCTTTGTGGCCTTCCGCACCCCCTCTTTAACCTATAAATTCCCAAAAAATCGAGAAACTGTCGGGGGTTAACCTAGATCAGAAGTTCAGTCGCCGCAAGGCTTTGTAGCCACTGAAAACCAATCAAGACCCTGTTCCGGCACCCTGCCGGAGGGGGGAATCATCTTCGGTGGCCATCTTCATCATCCCAAAGGCAACCACGATGAAGAGGGAGTAGTCCACCCTCAGGGCTGAGGGTTTGTACCAGTAGCTGTGCGTTTAATCTCTCTCTCTCACTCTCTCTCTCTCGTGTTCTTGAGATGTCACGATCTTGATGTATCGCGAGCTTTGTTAATATAGTCGGATCATATGGTGTTTTCTCCTCTCTATCTTGTTGTGATGAATTGAGTTTTTCCTTTTGAGATTTCATGGTTATCGGATTGAAAAATTTTATGGATTTGAGAACACTTGATATATGTCTTGCAATTGAATACTCGTGGTGACAATGGGGTATCGTATTGATTCACTTGATATATGTTTTGGCACTCAACTCGCGGATTCCCGAGGTGACATTGGGGTAATCTATGCATAGGGGTTGATGCACGTTCTTGTCTTTGCTTCTTCGGTAGAAATCTTGCGGCACTCTTTGAAGTTCTTTGTGTTGGATTGAATATTATGAATCTGAATTTGTTGTGGTGTTATTTTAGTACAAACTCTTGGTTAGATCAATCGAAAAGAATAGCTTCGTGTTATTTTAGTACGAACTCTAGGATAGATTGATCGGAAAGAATAGCTTTGAGGTGGTTTTGTACCCTACAAACAATTCCATCTTATGTTCTCCGCTAGATAGGAACTTTGGAGTGATTCTTCGTTGCACGGTGAGGGATGGTTATATGATCCAATTATATTAGCACTGTTGAGAGATTGCACTAGTGAAAGTATGGACCCTAGGCCTTGTTTTTAAGCATTGCAATACCGTTTTTGTGCATGTTTACTATTTGCTACCTTGCTGTTTTTATTTATTCAGATTATAAAAGTATATTTCTACCATCCATATCACACTTTTATCACCATCTCTTTGCCGAACTAGTGGACCTATACAATTTTCCATTGTATTAGGTGTGTTGGGGACACAAGATATTTCTTGTATTTGGTTGCAGGGTTGTTTGAGAGAGACCATCTTCATCCTACACCTCCCACGGATTAATAAACCTTAGGTCATCCACTTGAGGAAAATTGCTACTGTCCTACAAAACTCTGCACTTGGAGGCCCAACACGAGTCTACAAGAATAAAGTTGCATAGTAGACATCACTCAGCATTGGTCATATAGAACTCACATACTTTTTGCAAAAATCTATTAGCTATCGAAACAAACTACTACACGCATGCTCCTAGGGGGATAGATTGGTAGGAGAAGACTATCGCTCGTCCCCGACTGCCACTCGTAAGGAAGACAATCAAAAACAAATCATGCTCCGACTTCGTCACATAACGGTTCACCATACGTGCATGCTACGGGAATCACAAACTTTAACACATGTATTCTTACCAATCAAAAATTACTCACTAGCATGACTCTAATATCACCATCTTTATATTACAAAACTATTGCAAGGAATCAAACATATCATATTCAGTGATCTACAAGTTTTATGTAGGATTTTATGACTAACCATGTGAATGACCAATTCCTGATGACTCTCTAAATAGATATAAGTCAATCAAGAGAGTTCTATTCTTTCTACAAAATATATGCCCACTCTCTAACATATAAGTGACACAAAAGAGCATTCTACAAATGGCGGTTTTCAATTTGAAGAGAAACATGCAATCCAAACTTCAAATGATATAAGTGAAGCACATGAAGCATTCTATAAAGCCATACTCAAAAGATATAAGTGAAGTGCAAAGAGCATTCTATAAATTAACCAAGGACTATATCATACCAGCATGTTGCATTTACTAAAAGAAAAAATGCACACGACGCTCCAAGATTTACGCATATCATGTGACGAATAAAAATATAGCTCCGGGTAAAATTATCGATGATCGTTAGAAGAAAGAGGGGATGCCTTCCGGGGCATCCCCAAGCTTAGTCGCTTGGGAGTCCTTGAATATTACCTTGGGGTGCCTCGGGCATCCCAAAGCTTAGGCTATTGCCACTCCTTATTCCTTCATCCATCATGATCTCACCCAAAACGTCACTCACACAAAACTTAACAAAACCCTCGTGAGATGCGTTAGTATAATAAAACAAATCACCACTTTAAGTACTGTTGCAAACTCATTCATATTTTATTTTTGCATTGTAGCTACTGTAATATAACTTTTGGGTGGCTTATACCACCGGTACAATCGGTAGTTTCATTAAAACGAGCAAAAACAATGCACCAAAAACAGAATTTGTCTTAAATAGGACAGTGTGTATTAATCTGAACATCAACCATACTTATGTAACTCCAAAAATTCTAAAAAATTAGGAAAAAATAAACAATTTGTATAGAAGTACCGTGCAAAATGTTTCAGAAGCGTTTGACTTTGCAGTGAAAAATGTAAAATCACGCACTACAACCAAATTTTTTGTTTTTGCACCGCACAAACTAGACAAGCGATCTAATCATCCTAAAGGCAAATCTTGGCACATTATTTTTATAATAAAATGGATTTATACAAGGGGATAATTATTTTTGTTGAAAAGATTATGTAATTCAAGATTTGCAAAGTTTCCATGGGATGAACAAAGTTCAAGGAGCTCCCCCACTTCAACGGTGCTCCTCCTTGCTTTCACTTTTCTTTTTGAAAAAATTAGGTTCCCTGCTTTATTTTTTGTTTTTAAACTATATAAAAGCACACAACAGAATAAAATGACTCTCTAAAACTTCCGGATTGTCTCCCTGGCGGCGCTTTCTTTAAAGCCATTAATCTAGGTATATAGTGCTCAAGTAATGGATCCACCCAGATCCCAAGGTATATCAAAGCCAATTTTAATTAACAATGATTTGTAATTTAGTAGTGAGCACAAAGCAACATATATCATGTAACATCCAAGTCTAACTCTCTTCCTATGCATCGACATGTCATAAAAGAACAATTCATGCACACATAGTAAAGGCCGATACATAGCATAAACAACTTCTTGCAATTTTATCGTATCGGAAACATAGAGAGGCGGAGATGTAGTTCCTCTCTCATAATAATCGCAAGCAGGAGCAGCAAGCACATGCATATTATATTTGTGAAAATCTTCATGTGTAGTATTAAAACGCAACCCATCAATGTAATCCTTCATAAGCGCAAACTTCTCTGACATAGTGTAGTTCGGAGAATTCAAAAAGATAATAGGACTATCATGTGTGGGTGCAATAGAAACAATTTAATTCTTAACATAAGGAATAATAGCAAGTTCATCTCCATAAGCATATTTTATATTGGCATCACGGCCACCAGCATAGCAAGCATCAAGTTCGTCAAAAAGGGATATTTTAAATGAATCAAAGGGATCATAGCAATTATCATAGCAATCATCCTTCAGTAAGCACGAATGGAAATTAAACACTGTTTGAAATAAAGAGTTACTCTCATTATAAGGTGAGCACGAGTGATCAATCTGCTCTTCCTTCTTTTGTTCATCGCTCTCCTCCTCATCTTTTTCATCCAATGAGCTCATAGTGTCATCAACTTCTTCTTCCATAGTTTCCTGCAAAATATTAGTCTCTTCCTGAACAACGGAGACTTTCTCAATAAATGCATCAATATCGGAATTGTATTCATAATTCTCATAGAAAAATTTAAGTATAGCAAAAAATTTAGACCTATAAATATCATCATCAAAAGCTTCATACTTTTCAAACAAAGATTCAATTTCATAAGCACACTTAAAAGCAATGAATTCTTCTATTCGTTCCACATCATAGTAATCATACATGCCATTAGAATAAGAAGCCAAGGTTTCGTTATCATTAAATTTGCATGGAAAGGGAAGGTGTGGAGCCTTCATCCTAGAGCAACAAAGTATAATGATATCTCAAGCATAAATTCTGAGCATACCAATGCAACATATGAATTTCATCCCATAATAGTTTCCCTTTTTGAGTCAAGCGATAATCCCTAAAGTATTCACGTTGATACAATGTGTCTCCCATTATATAGTTGAATGGGATTTTCTCGGCATTATTAAAGTAGTGCATAATATCTTTCACATAATGAGCATCGAGGGTTCTAGGAGGTTCCCCATCTCCATGAGTAGCAAGTACACCTAATTTTTTGGTATGTCGTGTTCCATATCCATAACTAAAGATAAAGAGCAACTTAGAACAGCAAATAAAATCTACTTAGTGATAAAGCAAACAAGCACGCACGGGAATATTCACCCCACGCCATTGCTCCTAGGCAACGGCTCTAGAAAAAGGTCTTGATAACCCACAAGTATATGGTATCAGTTGTAGCCTTTCTCGATAAATGAGAGTGTCGAACCCAAAAAGGAGCTAAAGGTAGAACAAATATTCCCTCAAGTTCTATCGACCATCAATACAACTCTACGCATGCTTAACATTTTCTTTACCTAGAATAAGTATGAAACTAGAAGTACTTTGTAGGTGTGACGGGTTAGGTTTGCAAGAAAATAAAGAGCACATAAATAAAAGCTAGGGGTTGTTTAGATAAAGACACAACTTGTCGGCGTCCTAGAACTAGGGGTACCCAGACTTTCCTGCATGTGGCCCATGACGTGGCTCCATCGACGGCCTCGTATGGCCTAGCTGCAGGATCAACAACCCAAGACCCTCATGAGGCAGACGACACCAAGACCTCCCTGGGGGCGGCTTTCGCAGGCTGGCTCCCGAGGAGCGGAGATATCAATGCAAGGTGCACCTCGTGAGGTTCATATGACGTGAGCCGTGACGACCAAGGCCAGGCGGGCGCCAACAGGCGCAGTGTACCAGTTTCCTCTTTGGTGCTAAGGAGGCAAGCACATGCGCGGAGTCCCGAGGGACCAACTAAAGGTTTCCATTCTGGTGCAACAAGACCAAGACCGCCAGGATGGCAGGACGAAGGTCATCGTGGAGCCCACCGCGGTGTCACGACCAGGAGCTTTTGCAGCCGAACACTACTTTTTTCAGGATAGCATGTACTAGTTGTCTCCCTTTGAATTGGTCCGTTGTGGGATCCGTTCCACCTTTCATTTGGGAAGAGGACCAAGGCCACTGTATATAGGACTTAGCCACCACCAAGGAGGGAGAGAGAGAGAGAGAGAGAGGAGGATCGGATCCCTTCCACCCTGACAAGCTCACCAGCTCATCAAGCACAAGAACACCTCACCTCCTGAGGCTGTTCAACCATTGTACTAGTTCATCCACAGCCCCTCGAGGCCAATCCACCACAAAGCACGAGTAGGGTTTTACACCGCAAGGTGGCCCGAACCTGGGTAAACTGTTGTGTCCCTTGCCCATTTGGTTCGTTGGATCAGTGGGTAGGAAGACTCGGGAAGACGAGTTCTTCGCATGCACCCCAGTGTTCGAACCTCTCAAGGGTCTGCAGAACCCTGAATCCGACATTTGGCGCGCCAGGTAGGGGTGCGTCAGAGCCTCTCTTCCGTCGACCGATTTGGCATCACGGCCACCAGCATAGCAAGTTGTCAAAATCATCATGTGTAGTATTAAAATGCAACCCATCAATATAATCCTTCATAAGCGCAAAGTTCTCCGATATAGTGTAGTTGGGAGAATTCAAAAAGATAATAGCACTATCATGTGTGGGTGCAATAAAAACAATTTTATTCTTAACATAAGGAACAATAGCAAGTTCATCTCCATAAGCATATTTTATATTGGTATCATGGCCACCAGCATAGCAAGCATCAAGTTCATCAAAGAGGGATATTTCAAATGAATCAAAGGGATCATAGCAATTATCATAGCAATCATCCTTCGGTAAGCACGAAGAGGAATTAAACAATGTTTGAGATAAAGAGTTACTCTCATTAGAGGGTGAGCACGGGTGATCAATCCGCTCTTCCTTCTTTTGTTCTTCGCTCTCCTCCTCATCTTTTTCATCCAATGAGCTCACAGTGTCATCAATTTCTTCTTCCATAATTTCCTGCAAAATATTAGTCTCTTCCTGAACAAGAGAGACTTTCTCAATAAATGCATCAATATCAGAAATGTATTCATAATTCTCATAGAAAATTTTAATTATAGCAAAATTTTCAGACCTATAAACATCATCATCAAAAGATTCATACTTTTCAAACAAAGATTCAATTTCATAAGCACCCTTAAAAGCAATGAATTCTTCTATTCGTTCCACATCATAGTAATCATACATGCCATTAGAATAAGAAGCCAAGGTTTCGTTATCATTAAATTTGCATGAAAAGGGAAGGTGTGGAGCCTTCATCCTAGAGCAACAAAGTATAATGATATCTCAAGCATAAATTCTAAGCATACCAATGCAACATATGAATTTCATCCCATAATAGTTTCCCTTTTTTAGTCAAGCGATAATCCCTAAGTATTCACGTTGATCCAATGTGTCTCCCGTTATATAGTTGAATGGGGTATTCTCGGCATGATTAAAGTAGTGCATAATATCTTTCACATAATGAGCATCGAGGGTTTTAGGAGGTTCCCCATCTCCATTAGTAGCAAGTACACCTAATTTTTTGGGTATGTCGTGTACCATATCCATAACTAAAGATAGATAGCAACTTAGAATAGCAAATAAAATCTACTTAGTGATAAAGCAAACAAGCACGCACGAGAATATCCACCCCACGCCATTTCTCCTAGGCAACGGCGCCAAAAAAGGTCTTGATAACCCACAAGTATAGGGTATCAGTTGTAGCCTTTCTCGATAAATAAGAGTGTCGAACCCAAAAAGGAGCTAAAGGTAGAACAAATATTCCCTCAAGTTCTACCGACCATCAATACAACTCTACGCATGCTTAACATTTTCTTTACCTAGAACAAGTATGAAACTCGAAGTACTTTGTAGGTGTGACGGGATAGGTTTGCAAGATAATAAAGAGCACATAGATAAAAGCTAGGGGTTGTTTAGATAAAGACACAACTTGTCGGAGTCCGAGAACCAGGGGTACCCAGACTTTCCTGCATGCGGCCCATGACGTCGCTCCATCGATGGCCTCGTACGGCCCAGCTGCAGGATCAACAACCCAAGACCCTCATGAGGCGGACGACACCAAGACCTCCCTAGGGGCGGCTTCCGTAGGCTGGCTCCCGAGGAGTGGAGATATCAATGCAAGGTGCACCTCGTGATGTTCATATGACGTGAGCCATGACGACTAAGGCCAGGCGGGTGCCAGCGGGCGCAGTGTACCAGTTTCCTCTTTGGTGCTAAGGAGGCAAGTGCAGGCGCAGAGTCCCGAGGGATCAACTAAAGGTTTCCATTCCGGTGCAACAAGACCAAGACCACTAGGACGGCAGGACGGGGGTCATCGTGGAGCCCACCGCGGTTTCACGACCAGGAGCTTTGCAGGCAAAGACTACTTTTTTCAGGAGAGCATGTACTAGTTGCCTCCCATTGAATTGGTCCATTGTGGGATCCGTTCCACCTTTCATTTGGGAAGACGACCAAGGCCACTATAAATAGGACTTAGCCACCACCAAGGAGGGAGAGAGAGAGGGGAGGATCAGATCCCATCCACCCTGACCAGCTCACCAGCTCATCAAGCACAAGAACACCTCACCTCCTGAGGCCGTTCAACCATTGTACTAGTTCATCCATAGCCCCCCGAGGCCAATCCACCACAAAGCACGAGTGGGGTTTTACACCGAAAGGTGACCCGAACCTACGTAAACTGTTGTGTCCCTTGCCCATTTGGTTCGTTGAGCTAGGCCGTGGGATCGCTGGGTAGGCAGACTCGGGAAGACGAGTTCTTCGCACGCACCCCAGTGTTCAAACCTCTCAAGGGTCTGCGGAACCCTGAATCCGACATTTGGCATGCCAGGTAGGGGTGCGTCGGAGCCTCACTTCCATGGCTGACGCCCGTTGAGCCCGTCCTGAGCGTCAGGCCGCCCTCGCCGCCCGCGTCTCCCAGACGGCGCCTGCTGGCGGGCCTCTCCATCGTTCCCCGTCCCCCACCGCCAATGCCGCGACTGGCCCGGCAGGGCAATAGCAGCAAGCGTCGTCGTTGCACCCCTTGGTGCGGCGTGATGGGCGCACTTCTAAACCGCCCCGACTGGTTTGTTCGCCCACGCTCGTCACGGCCCAGCAAACGCATAGGCCGTGTTGCTCATGGCACGCGAGCTCTGGCGCTATCGCCCTGTCGATGACCTCTACGAGGATTCGCTGGACCGCATCACTGAGCTCGTCAGCGCCACTGGGGGCTCTCCTGCATCATCTCTCCCACCGCCTCGCTAGCTGCCAGCTGCGGGTGACATAGCCCACAGAGCACCTCCTCCACCACCTCGTCAAGATGCCATCATCGAGCCAAGGCGCAAGGCCCCAAGGCGTGACCCACTGCCCAGGGTGCCTGTGTGGCAAGAAGAAAGCTGTCAGGTGGTACAGCGGCCGCAAGCAGAGGTGCGTGCGCTCCCAGCACCACCATGTCAGGACCGCGCGCCACCTGTCGCGGTGGCGCGCGAGCACCAAGATTAGGCTCCACCTCCACGATGAGCACTCGTGACCACGGCGGGTTGTCGCACCTTCACTCTGGAGCTGCGCAGCATCATCTGGCCCGGGAAGCTCAAGCCCGACCTGCCTCCACGCTACGAAGGCACCCCCGACCCTCCTGGGTTCTTGCAGCTCTACGAGCTGAGCATCGAGGCGGCCAACGGCGACGAGAAGGTTATGGCGAACTGGTTTCCCATGGCACTCAAGGATGGGGCACGTTCTTGGCTCCTGAACCTGCCGGTGGGATCGATCTCCTCCTAGAGCGAGATGCGCGAGCGCTTCATCGCCAACCTCCAGGGCACTCGCGACCGCCACCTGCCGTGGTGACCTACGGCGCATCAAGCAGCAGCCAGGGGAGACCCTGCAGAAGTACATCCAGCACTTAACAGCGTTCGTCTCAAGATCCCCAAGGTGTCGGACGAGGCCATCATCTCCACATTCACTGATGGTGTCTGCGACGTCAAGTTGAAGGAAGAGCTCGCCATACATGAGGACCTGTGCATAGCTCTTGAGATGTTTAACACGGCAATCAAGTGTGCGAGAGCTAAGGAAGGATGCCGCTCCCAGCTCGAGCTCCCAGAGACAGATCCGGAGGACAAGAAAGCCAAGGCCATGGACGTGAAGCACAAGGGGGCGATAGTGCTCACGGCTGAACCTAAGATGAAGCGCGGCTGTGATCACCCGGAGTCATCCAAGAGCAGTCGCCCGTTCTGCGTCTTCCACAACGTGCACAGCCACAACACCAATGACTGATAGGAGCTCAGGGCCATCCGCGACGGGCGGCTCGGTCATTGCCCCGAGCACAGCGATCGAGGCTACGGTCGTGGAGGTGGCCGAAGCGGAGGACGCTGGGACGACCGCGGCCCCCACCAAGAGTGGCGCGATCAGCATCACGAGGAACGTTGGTAGGCCCAACCTCGCGAGGGTGCCTGGAGACCAGCCTCGTGAGGATCTTCCTCAGGGCAACGCTAGCCTCCCTCCGCTGCAACTAGTGCCGAGAAGGAACGACGATCACCACCAGGACGATGGAACTAGGGGCTTCCAGGAAACTCGTGCCATAGCTTGCATCTTGGGCGACGCCCAGGCCCCAGCCTCTCAACACAACTTCAAGTAGTTTGCTCACGAGGTGAATGCGGCCCTTCCCAAGCTCGAGGCTACGCGTCCGCTCAGGTGGTCCAGGTGCACCATCACCTTCAGCTCGTCCGACCATCTCAAGTGTGCGGCAACTGCTGGCACCCTCCCAATGCTCTGCTCACCCATCAACAGCAATGTCCCCGTCACCAAAAACCTCATAGATGGTGGTGTGGGGCTCAACGTTCTGTCTATTGAAATGTTTGACCGACTCTAGGTGCCCTATGACCAGCTTCATCCCACCAAACCATTCTCAGGAGTGACCGATGGCTCCACCACCTCGATAGGGCAGATCCGCCTCCCTGTCACCTTCGACCAGCACGACAACTACCGCACAGAGCTCATCGACTTCGATGTCACCCACATCCGTCTTCCATACAATGCCATCCTTGGGTACCCGACCCTGGCCAAGTTCATGGCAGTGACTCATCATGGTTACATTGTCCTCAAGATGCTAAGGAGCCATGACGTCATCTCAGTCACTTGCGAGGAGAAGGACGCAGTGTGCTCCCTCGAGCGCGCCTTCTCGGCTGCAGCTGTCGAGAACCCCGACGATGAAGGAGCTATCTACCCTCCCGAGGCTCGAGTCCCCAAGAAGAAGAAGCAACTGCTCCACCAGGAACCTCAGGAGAGAGGGGCGTCCGTTCGCACTTCCTCAGGACCTGCACCCATGGATGGGGCGCCTCCCTCCCTCGCATAGGAAGGCGCGCCCGACGCCCCCCCTCAGGCTGGGCTGGGGGGCTCCGTTCTAGAAGGCCTCTGACTTAGCCAATGTCATGAGGGAGGCGCTCGGGCACCACGTGGAGGCATGCTTCAGCGCGTGCTTCCCCCACGAGGGCACAAGGCGTGGACGCCAAGTGCTCAAGAGTTCAACGCCAAGGCAACCGAGGAGCTTCAAGAGGCAAGAGCCATTCACGGTGACCGTTGCCTGCCACCCAGCGCGGCTCCTTGTCCTGGCGAGGACAGTGAGCTGTGCGTCTGCGTCAACATCCCAGGACTCAACAGGGTCGCCTCTCTGCAGCTCTACTAGTTGTCCCGTATCGGCCGGTGCGAGGGCCCCCCCTCACAGCTACGTTCGCATGCCTTTTGGCTTGCCGAACACAGTCGTTACATTCCAGCACCACCTACGGAGTGTCATGGTGGCTCATGAGGCCAGGCACCAGGCGGTCCTCGTGGGATGGCGACGGTTCTTTGCAAGCCCCCTGTGCCCCCCGAGGCTGAGGACCCAGGCGGCTTGTGAGGAGCGACTTCTTCACCACGCGTCTTCAGCTACTTCAACATCTCTTCAGCAATGGTGCCAGGTGACATTTTCCGGTTTATCCAGTTGGGGGCGCCCCACGGGCTGCATTACCCCAGATCGCATGGGCATGTCCCTGTGGCATGTATCCTTTTTGCATCTTCTAGTCATTCAGCTGGGAGCGCCCCTCGGGCTGCATCATCCCCAAGCCGCGTGGGTCTGTCCCTATGGCATGCATCGTTCTTTGCATCTATTAGAACTGGCTTACCTCCTTCCATGAGTTATTTCATGATTATCATCTGCCTGTCCGGCACTTCATTGACATGATCGTTGTATGCACTTGCAAACCCACTGTCGGTGTCAAAACCGGCGGATCTTGGGTAGGGGGTCCTGAACTGTGCGTCTAAGGCGGATGGTAATAGGAGGCAGGGGACACGATGTTTTACCCAGGTTCGGGCCCTCTTGATGGAGGTAAAACCCTATGTCCTGCTTGATTTATTCTTGATAATATGAGTAGTACAAGAGTTGATCTACCACGAGATCAGAGAGGCTAAACCCTAGAAGCTAGCCTATGGTATGATTGTATGTTGTCCTACGGACTAAAACCCTCCGGTTTATATAGACATCGGAGGGGGCTAGGGTTACAAAGGAGGAGATATACATATCCGTATTGCCTAGCTTGCCTTCCACGCCAAGGAGAGTCCCATCCGGACACGGGATGGAGTCTTCAATCTCGTATCTTCATAGTCCAACAGTCCGGCCAAAGGATATAGTCCGGCTGTCCGGAGACCCCCTAATCCAGGACTCCCTCTGTAGCCCCTGAACCAAGCTTCAATGACGATGAGTCAGGCGCGCAGTGTTGTCTTCGGCATTGCAAGGCGGGTTCCTCCTCCGAATACACCATGGAAGAGTTTGAATACAAGGATAGTGTCCGACCCTGCAAAATAAGTTCCACATACCACCGTAGAGAGAATAATATTTCCACAAATCTAATCTGCCGACATGTTTCGGCAGCATGACATCACGCCACGGCCCGGTAATTATTTGAACCGTTTTTCTTTAACCAGCCCCGCACATCTTGACACGTCTTGTCAAAGCAGAGATTGTGTTCCCCTTATTACGGCATTCTCATAAATACGGGCGTGGGTAACCCAACCGTGCCACCAATTACGGCGCTTGGGGGACAAGCGAGTTTTACCAGGCTAGTGGGGGCGCATAGTTTCGTCCGCCCTTATAAAGGGATAAGGTCTCACCTTTTTCTACCCACACCTTCTTCCTCCTTGCTCATCCATTCTCGCACACTCGAGATCCAACGCCCAAGTCCACATCCTTCTCCTCAACTCTCTCCAAACATGTCCGGAGCGGAAGGCAGGTGAATGGCCTCCTCCGTCATGGAGGGACACATCAAAAAGCTATGTGGAGCCGGATACTTAGCCGCGGATATCGCGCACCGGCTGCCAGCCGCGGGGCAGGTCGTCCCTACCCCAGAACCTCACGAAAGGGTGGTTTTCCTCCCCCACATCGTTCGCGGACTGGGGTTTCCCCTCCATCCATTCGTACGCGGCCTCATGTTCTATTATGGGCTGGACTTTCATGATCTGGCCCCGAATTTCATCCTCAACATCTCGGCGTTCATCGTCGTGTGCGAGGCTTTCCTCCGCATCCGGCCCCACTTCGGCATGTGGCTGAAGACCTTCAATATCAAGCCGAAGGTGGTGGGCGGCCAACAAGCGGAATGCAGCGGAGCCATGGTGGGCAAAATGCCCAACATTATATGGCTCAAGGGCTCCTTCGTGGAGACCATAAAGGGGTGGCAATCGGGGTGGTTCTACATCACCGAGCCGCGCGACACCAACTGGGCGGCGGCCCCCGAGTTTCGATCTGGAATCCCCACGCGGCTCACTTCCTTGAAGGAGAAGGGCCTGTCCTGGGGTTCATCGGTGGAGCTGGACGGACTCCAGAAGTGTATCCGGAACATGATAAGCAAGAAACTCAAGTTTGTCAACATAGTCCAGGTCATGCTCTTCCGCCGGATCCTCCCGTGTCATCAACGGGATTTCAACTTATGGGAGTTCGACCCGGCCCAGCACCAGACTCTACACGAGCTCTTTGACCCGATGCATAAGGACGTCTGGAGGGTGCTGTTCAAGGGCGCCGAGGTCCCTCCTTCTCTTACCGAGGACCGCGGGCTAAGCGCGAAGCGCACTGCGAATTCGGTAAGTTCTTTACATCTGGTAGGATATTTATTTCCCACAGTTTAACCATGTGCGGGGTCTGAGCTCACATGCCTTTGACAGGACTGGGTGGAGACATCGGAGCAGATTAACTGTCCGGCCCCTCTGCCCGAAGACCCTGCGGACGCTCTCCTGACGGAGATGCGGACTCCGGCTCCTTATGAGGTGCCGGAGAAGACCAAGAAGAAGGCCAAGGGAACCCGAAAGAGCTCCCGGCGCTAGGTGGTATCGGACTCATCGTTTGATAACATCGAGACGCACTCCTCCCGTGAAAACGAGGAGAAGGAAGATGAAGATTCTCCCCCTCCAGCCGGGGGAGACAAGAAAAGGAAGGCCGCCCCAACTGGGGAGGCCGAAGGGTCCAAGAAGGGAAGGACTCTCCTTCCGGACTGCTCCACCACTGCCGCCGACGACAAAGACGAGTGGCTGCTCAGGGCCAAGCCCCTGGCGAAGTCATAAGTATTCGGATACCAGAGTAACTCATAGCATACCTTAGTCGCACTTCTTCTCCTAACGTCGAATATGATTATGTAGTCCGCCCCAAGCCCATATCGATGTACCATCGTCGGACGGTTCCTTGGACTCGTCGGACATGAATAGTGATACACTTCCAACCGCCTCCTCTCCTTTCCCTACGGACAATGCCAAGGTATTGTCTCAAGGGGCACCGAGCCAGGGGGAGACAGTCCCGGAGGTGCCTCAAGGGGACCTTCCGGACTCTAGGAGCAAAGGGAGCAAGGCTCCCGGGGGCTCCAAGTTCGGCTCTCAGCCGAACACCACACCGGAACCTCCAGTGGTTCCGGACTCAGGCAGGCGGCTCCCTTCCAAAAGGGGCAAGCCGCCCGTGCCAGTGACCTCTGTCCATCTAGAGGCAGCGGACAACCTGCTGGGAGCGCTTCGCGGCGCTTCCATCGACGAAGAGCACCGCACTGTTATGAGTGCAGTGATCAAGAAGGTTCAGTCTGCCAAGAGCGGACTGAGTGAAGCCTGTACTAGCCTTCTAACAGGCTTTGAGGTAAGTATTTAAAATATAGGAAAAATATTACTGCATAGACAGTAGCTCCTGATGCTCTGTTTGGTGTTCATAAAGAAAAGCCGAATAGAGGATCAAATAATATCTACAGGAGTTTAATATAAGTATGTTTGTATGCGTATGCAGGCTTCGCTGCTGACCTCTGCCGCACTGACTGCGGAGGTCATCGCACTGAAGCAGGACCTCGAGGGGTCCGAGAAAGAGCTCGGCCTTGCCAAGAGGCAGCTTGAGGAGAACAAAGGTAAGTAATACCTTGTGTATATATAAAAGAAAATGTGGTTGCAAAATGACAGGATCATCATGAATGTGCCAGGGGCCACGACCGAAGTGGCGACCCTGAAGCAAGCGTTGTCCGAGGCCGAAAACAAAGCGGCCAAGGAGCGCACCGAGCGGGAAAAGCAAGAGGCACGGGTGGGCGAGGTGCAGAAAGAGCTCCAGGCTCTCGTGAAGAAGCACGAGGCTTTGGAGCTTGACTCGAAGACGCGAGAGTTCGAGCTTGCCGCAGCCCTCGAGAGCACAAAGAATGCCAAGGCTGAAGCCCAAAAGGCCTTCCAGGAGATTGAGGCGATGAGGAAGATAGTGTCAGGTAAGGCATTCAATATGCAAAGCAAGCATGTGAAAGTAAATTACTTGTTACTTACCCGAGTCCGGAGCTCTCCAGGAGCATTCGCAGATTTGCCCCGCAGCGTGTCGGATGCCGCGAAATATTACCAGGCCGAGGAGGGAAGCTCGACGGGGAAGTTGTTCTGGTCTCAGTATACTGGGACCGAACACCCGATGCCTATGAGCGACCAGCTGAAGCAACTAGTCGAGCTGCACAAGGCGGCCGAGCAGGCCATGAAGGGCTTTATAGTCCGGATGTGGCCTGGCGACTCCCTTCCCAACAGCTACTTCGGCCTGGTGAGGCGGCTTGTGGATGCCTGCCCATGGCTGGAAGTCATCAAGCGGTCCGTCTGTATCGAAGGTGCCCGCCGGGCTTTTGCCCGTGCAAAGGTGCACTAGGCCAAGATGGATGCTGAGAAGCTGGTGAAGGAGGGGCCGCCGCAGGGCAAGGAGCATCGCCACCCCGAAATGTATTATGAGGGTGTCCTGAAGGGTGCCCGTCTTGTGGTGGATGAGTGTGCGAAGGATGTAATTTTTGAATGAACTTGCTCGTGTGATCCTGTATTATGAAAACTTGTTCATATGCGCTATGCAACGCTTGTTTGAATTTAAAATATTACCTTCTGTGCGGCTGTATATCAAATCTGAGAGATGGCTAGTCATCGGCTTCTGCCCCCATGCCACGAGTGCTGGGGTGTTCGGGATAAACCTGAGCACTCCTTTTCCCATTTTTTGGTCCTTCGAGGGAGGTGCTCAGCACAACGAACAAGGCAATCAGACTATAATGCTTTATCACTCTCACTTAGCCATAGAAGTCTACAATTTTAAATTTTGGCGAAGCCCCTAGTATTCGGAAGGCCGAATTCAGGGCGCTATACACGCCTTAAGCCGGACAAAGCCGACTCCTCGCTCTAAGCGGCATAAGTCTTTAGGGACTCGGGACCTCTCGAACAGCGACCATCTCTCGCCTTATCATGACAGTCAGTTTTAGGTTTCTCTACTGAGGTGCTTAGCTCACATGAACCGGGGCACAATCGCAGTAGTTCTCCCAGTGCTACCTTAGCCAATATAGCGGAACGTAAGGTACCAAAACATGGGGGCCGGGCAAACCCAAATATTGACCCAAGACATGATTCAGAGCTGATGCATATAATTCTATAAGTTCAGGGTGTCGCACTGTTGAAAGTGTTTGGACTTCTCATGCTGTATTATGTGGTATGGGGGTATGCTTAAGCCCCTGGCGTATTGGCCATACCAGAGTGTATGGGTGCTGAATGTCATGAATGGACATATATATATATAAGAAGAATAGAGAATGCGATATTAGTCTAGTGCTATGCATTGTTTATTCAAAAAGGTGCGTCGAAGCAGAATGATACAAGTAGTGCGATAAGCAAAAAGTAGGACAATTGGACATGTCCCCTCCAAGGGCGAGCTGAGGAATGGTATTTAAAGCAGGTATTTCACTCGTTATCAGAGACCACCTAGGAGTTACGTGGTGCGATGTAGCTTTCTGCCTCCTTGGTTGTTGCATCGTGTGTCCGGCAACCGTACTGCAGGATAGGGCTTCCAGAGATTAAAGTCCTGAAAGAGTGAAAAATAACAAAGCGGGAAGCCCCTAGTGCGTTTGAGCCGCGTCTTGGGGCAGTGCCGTAGTCGTGCCCCCCTCCCCACCTGTGCCCATGGTATTTTCAATGCGTAATTATGTACAGGTGGCACGGATTTTTCCATTTGGCTAGGACTGGGGTGGGGGCCGCATTGCTATGCAAGCTCGGAACGTGCCAGGCGGTCTTGTTGCCGATTACTCCGAGCGCGCTTGAAGGTGTCCGGGTCCTTAATCGCCGAACTAGTGGATTGCCTTAAGAGGCTGCTTTGCACTTCTGCTGCGAGGGTCGCAGTGTGCTCCTCCGTGCGAAGAGAGCGTTCTGTGTTTCCATTGACTGTGATGAACCCCGAGGTCCTGGCATCTTGAGCTTGAGGTATGCATAATGCGGTACCGCATTGAATCTCACAAATGCGGTTCGCCGGAGCAGTGCATGATAGCCACTGCGGAACGGGACTATATCGAAGATTAACTCCTTGCTTCGGAAGTTATCCGGGGATCCGAAGACCACTTCCAGTGTGACTGAGCCTGTGCAATGGGCCTATACACCTGGTATGACGCCTTTGAAAGTCGTTTTTGTGGGTTTGATCCTTGAGGGGTCTATACCCATTTTGTGCACTGTGTCCTGATAAAGCAGGTTCAGGCTGCTGCCGCCGTCCATAAGGACTCGAGTGAGGTGAAATCCGTCAATGATTGGGTCTAGGACCAGTGCGGCGAATCCGCCATGACAGATACTAGTGGGCTGGTCCCTGCGACCGGAGGTGATCGAACAGGAGGACCATGGGTTGAACTTTGGGGTGACTGGCTCCAACGCATATACGTCCCTTAGCGCACGCTTTCGCTCCCTCTTGGGGATGTGGGTTGCGTATATCATGTTCACCGTCCGCACTTGTGGGGGGAACCTCTTCTGTCCTCCGGTGTTCGGCGGCCGGGGCTCCTCCTCGTCATCACTATGTGACCCCTTATCTTTGTTTTCGGCATTTAACTTGCCGGCCTGCTTGAACACCCAACAATCCCTGTTGGTGTGGTTGGCTGGCTTGTAGGGGGTGCCGTGTATTTGACACGAGCGATCGAGTATACGGTCCAAACTGGACGGGCCCGGAGTGCTTCTTTTGAATGGCTTTTTCCACTGACCGGGTTTAGAGCCTTTGAATCCGGCATTGACTACCGTATCCTCGGTATTGTCGTGGTTGATGTTGCGCTTGTGTTTGTTGCTACGTGACCTGCCATTGCCATCCTTGGTATCCAAAGTACCATGGTTCTTTGATATGTTATTGCTGCGAGCCAGCCAGCTGTCTTCTCCCGCGCAAAAGCAGGTCATGAGTGTCGTGAGGGCTGCCATAGATTTCAGCTTTTCCTGGCCAAGGTGCCAGGCGAGCCATTCGTCGCCGATGTTGTGCTTAAAAGCTGCTAGGGCCTCTACATCCGGACAGTCGACGATTTGATTTTTCTTTGTCAGGAACCATGTCCAGAATTGCCTGGCCGATTCCTCTGGCTGCTGAATTATGTGGCTCAAGTCATCGGCATCTGGTGGTCGCACATAAGTGCCCTGGAAGTTGTCGAGGAATGCGGCTTCCAGATCTTCCCAACAGCCAATGGACTCTGCTGGCAAGCTGTTGAGCCAATGCCGAGCTGGTCCTTTGAGCTTGAGTGGGAGGTATTTGATGGCGTGTAGATCATCACCGCGGGCCATGTGGATGTGCAAGAGGAAGTCCTCAATCCATACCATAGGATCTGTTGTGCCGTCGTATGATTCGATATTTACGGGTTTGAAACCCTCTTGGATTTGGTGATCCATGTTCATCTTTGAAGCATAGGGAGTGTGCAACACCTCTGTAGAGGGCTATATCACGACGCAGCTCGAATGAGTCTTGTCCGCTGTGTTCGGCCCAGCCGGATTTACTTTTACTGTATCCGGCGTGATGGTTATCGTCTCACATAGTGGCGCGCCCTCGTGATCCGTAGATCGATCTTGCGTGTTTTGCTTTGTCCTCCAATACGTCTCGCAGGTGTGGCATATTTCCCCATGCCTTGACATTTTTATTTGAGTGGCGTCGGGGTGCGGGCTGAGCTTTTGGCTGGAATGCCTCTTTGTCGCGGCCACGAGGTGGCCGATTAGCCGCGTCATACGCTGGAGATGTACGTTTTGGTGCTTCCTCCTCCAGTCGGGGTAGCAACCTGTGCTTTGGGTAACTCTTGGAGGGGCGTTCGAGTTTATATTCCTCAGCCGCAAGGACTTTAGTCCATCTGTCAGCTAGCAAGTCTTGATCAGCTTGAAGCCGCTGTTGCTTTTTCTTAAGGCTATTTGCCGTGGCTATAAGCCGGCGCTTGAAGCGCTCTTGTTCGACGAGATCCTCAGGCACGACGAATTCGTCATCGTCGAGTCTTGCCTCGTCTTCGGAGGGAGGCATGTAATTATCATCCTCCGCCTCTCCATCTGCCGCTCTTTCGGGAGGGCTGGCTTCTCCATCCTCCTGCCCTAAATCTTGCTGGAGGGGATTGTTGTCGTCTTCGGCACTGTCCGGAGTGCTATTATCTCCTGTGCCGATGTGACCGCTTTTGCTTTGGCGAGACTTAGAGCGGCGCCACTGTCGTCGGCGCTTGGGTTGCTTCTTGGAGGGGTCATCCTCCGCTGTCCCATCGCCATTGCCTTCTTTGGGTGTGTCCACCATATATATGTCATATGATGAGGTGGCTGTCCAGTGCCCTGTGGGCAGTGGTTCTTGTTTGCCTCCTGCATCGTCGTCCATGCCGTCGATGTCTTCAGAGTCAAAGTCGAGCATGTCGGTCAAAGCATCGACAGTGGCTACTAAGTGGGTGGTGGGTGGGCGGCGAATTTCTTCGTCATCCGCATCCCAATCCTGCCGGACATAGTTCGGCCAGGACTCTCCTGACAAGGAGAGAGACCTTAATGAGTTCAGTATGTCGCCGAAGGGCGAGTGCTGAAAGATATCCGCAGAGGTAAACTCCATGATCGTCGCCCAGTCGGATTCGATAGGCACGGGCGCAGGCGGTTCAGAGTCCGTGGCCGGGGAAGGATCTGGCAGCTTGTCATCATGGCTCTCGTGAAGGGTAAGGACGATACTCGGCTCGATCGCCGCTGAGGATACGGCCTCCGTGGCGGTGTCTATCCACCTGTCCATGGATGGCGCAACTGGCTCCGAATTGAGGGTTGGAGCGGTTACCGGCGCGATCTCCCGAACACTGTCCGATGGCAGAGCTAAATCATGCTCATCATGATCGTGTGGCGCACTAGGCAGGGGCTCGAATCCGTCGAAGATCAAGTCTCCGCGGATATCAACCATGTAGTTTAAGCTTCCAAACCTGACCTGGTGGCCAGGGGCGTAACTCTCGATCTGCTCCAGATGGCCAAGCGAGTTGGCCCGCAGTGCAAAGCCACCGAATAGAAAGATCTGTCCGGGGAGAAAAGTCTCACCCTGGACTGCATCGCTATCGATGATTGAAGGAGCCATCAAGCCTAATGATGATGACAAAGAGGAACTCTCAATGAAAGCACCAATGTCGGTGTCAAAACCGGCGGATCTCGGGTAGGGGGTCCCGAACTGTGCGTCTAAGGCGGATGGTAACAGGAGGCAGGGGACACGATGTTTTACCCAGGTTCGGGACCTCTTGATGGAGGTAAAACCCTACGTCCTGCTTGATTTATTCTTGATAATATGAGTAGTACAAGAGTTGATCTACCACGAGATCAGAGAGGCTAAACCCTAGAAGCTAGCCTATGGTATGATTGTATGTTGTCCTACGGACTAAAACCCTCCGGTTTATATAGACACAGGAGGGTGCAAGGGTTACAGAAGGTCGGTTACAAAGAAGGAGATATACATATCCGTATTGCCTAGCTTGCCTTCCACGCCAAGGAGAGTCCCATCTGGACACGGGACGAAGTCTTCAATCTCGTATCTTCATAGTCCAACAGTCCGGCCAAAGGATATAGTCCGGCTGTTCGGAGACCCCTAATCCAGGACTCCCTCACCCACCCACGACCGCCTCATGATTAAGGGCGGGCACGGCGTCTGTGCTCGAGTCCGTCCCTGCAGCGTCGCTAAATCCAAGAGGCTGAGCTCTGGCTCACGGGCCAAATCCCGTGTTCGTCACCTCCCATGGTCCTTGGTGCCTTGCCGTCGCATGAGCTAATCATGGGCGGATAAGCTCGTGTGCGCGACCCGGTGCCTCATCACCACAGGAGCCGCGCGCTGACTATTTTTCTTCAGGACCTTCGCATGAGAAGACTGGGCATGGCGTCTGTGCTCAGGTCCATCCCAGTAGCGTTGAAAAACCCACCGACTGAGCTCTATCTGGTGGGCCGGTCGTGTTCACGTCACCTCCTGGGGTCGTTGTTGTTCGGCCTTCTCATGCGATAACCTCAGGAGATTCACTCGACGTGGGTTGCCTAACCATCTTGCAGGTTTATCACAAGTGTTCAGAGATCCAATTCAGGTGCAATCCTCCTTGAGGTAGGGCCTCATGAGTCCCGCGCTGGCTCACGAGTGCCCATACACACCTCCTCTAGCCCTGCCATGCAAGCCACGTGTCAGGGCAGGGCTGTACACACCCCAGGGGCTACACTCAGAGGGAGCCCCCTCCCACGCAGTAGTGGAAGCACCATTCTCCACGCTGGCAGTCGACACAGTCAAGGAGCGGCTATGCCCGTCCAAGTGTGGAAGAGCCATGCTCCGCGCTGGTGATAAACAACTGAGGGCGGCCCCAGGGCCGCAACTACCTCAGGGAGCCACCGGGCTCAGTGTTTAGCATCACCGCAATGCTTTCCCTTTGGGAGAGTCGCGCGAGTGGGCTGGGCACACGGGCTACGCTCAGGTCACGCCTAGCATACACCGCCTTGCCAGGTCCCTGGGACCTAGTCTCTACGCGCCCCTCCCGAGCGGGACCTTGGCAAGGAAAGGCATGAAGGTTTGCTCGTACGTCAAGGGGGACTCCTAAGCATCGTGACTCAGAAGCCTAACTGGTCACGTAGCCCCTCACCCCTAGTCTCGTCCTGGTGATCTGGACGACCCGACGGTGGCTGAGGTACGCGCGGGGCCGGGCCCTGCCGACGCAGAACTCTAAAGCCTACTCTTGCATCTCCTTCCATAGGGTTGTTCGTACGTCAAGGGGGACTCCTGAGCATCGCGACTCAGGAGCCTAACTGGTCACATAGCCCCTCACCCCATGGTCTCGTCCTGGCGATCCGAACGACCCAACGGCGGCTGAGGTACGCGTGGGGTCGGGCCCTACCGACGCAGAACATTAAAACAAATGGGGAGGAAATCGCAAAATCCTAGCAAATTATTACAATACATACCGTCTCTAAAAGGTGCCAAGCATATAAATTTTTACGCCTCCACGAGGCACGATGCATGTTGCAGGAAATAAAATAGAGAGGAGTGCCGCCATCAAGCTTCTTCTTCAGCCTTGGGCGCTGCCATTGCCCGCAAGGAGTGCCCTGTCATCAACAACGTCGCTGTTGCCCGTGCCGTCAGACGTGGATGTAGGGTCAATGGCGCCATCAGCCGTGGTCGCGGGGTCTATGGTGAGGAACTTCCACAAAAGGGCCTCCACCTGGTCCTTCACGGCTTTGGCAGCGGTGGCGCAGTGCTCCAGGTCCATAGGCTCAAGGAAGGCTCCAAGGTCGAAGCTGGGGTCGCGAAGATGGAGGTGGCTGAACACGCGCGTCACAGCCGAGGTGGAGAGCGCGCGGGCTTCTCCTTCCACCATAGGGTAGACCCCAACAACAACGCCCTCGAGCACCGTGACAAGTTGGGCGAGCATCTCGGTGGGGCCTTCCTCCGCAGTCACCAGCGGCTCCTTCAGCTCCCTCCCGTAGAGATCTTGCAGCACCCGCGGGACCTCTACTCTAGGGAATCAAAGGCGGCACACCTCTCGTCAAGGAGTTTCGCCTTCACCTCCAGTTGGCCCTTCTCCGCCTCCACCTCCCTCTTCAACTTCTCCAGGCGGTCGCGCTACGTGGCCTACTCTTGCGTCGCTTGCTCTAGCTCGGTGTCACTGTTGGCGACTACAGCTTCCCGGGCCTTCAGCCCCTCCTCCTGTGCCTCGCCCTGACGACCCTCAGTGGCTTGCCTGTCGCAGAGGGTCTTCATCTCAGCCTCCGCCACTCGGCAGCGCTCCTCGACAGCCTCGACATCCTTCACCGCCACGTCACGGGTGGCTGAGGCCAGGCCGGCAGCCTGTTTGCCCTCCTCTGAGGCTGCCATGGCCTGGCACCAGGCCGCCCTGACGGATGTGTCAGCCAGGAGCCATCCTGAGATCAGCTCCTCACGTCCTGACGGCAGGCACTAGTCGGCGCCCTGAAGGTCGAAGTGAAGCTGGTTCAACGCGGAAAGATCCTCCTCTAGAGCATCAGGCGCGGCAGAAGAGCCGCGGTTCGGCAGCGTGATGGATGAGGGAGGAAGCGGTGCCGGCGCCAGGATAGGTGAAGCGGCATCAGTAGAAAAGGCCGGGGGCTCCGAGGCCTTCAGAACCTCCGCAGGAGAGCTGAGGACGGGCGCCTCCAGAGTCAGCCTGGCCACAGAGTTCGCTTCCTCCTAAGGATGAGCCTCGGGAGGATGACCCAACCGCGGGAGTGCACGGGCTAGCCCCATCCTTCTGCGCCAGAGGAGGCACAGCCACGGGGCCTCGGTGGTCCTAGCCAAGTCCTTCTTCTTCACCACCGGCGCTGGCCTAGCCGTACAAGAGGGAAGCATCAAGACACTACGATGAGATCAAGAAACCAAGACAAGACGGCACGCTAACTAGTCCATGGCGACGTAATCCCTCGGCCTCTTCAGGAGCGCGAGGCCCATGAGCTATGTGGGCATGGGAGCCATCATGCCCTCAGGGGCAAAAGGGCGCACGGCCGGCTCCGAAATGGCGACGGATGGCGGCGAGGCAGGGGCGTCGCCTCGGGACAGCAGCGCCGACCTGCTCTTCTTCAGGACCCCCAGCTTCAGCTCCTTCGGATGGGTGCCCCTGGATCTCGTGGTGACCCCGATAGAGTACGGGGACTCCCGGACCGGGTGCTCGCCAGAGTCATCATCGTCAGAAAGGATGTGGAGGAGATCGATCTGACATGGGGGAGAGGTCTCCCCCGCCCCTTCCTAGGCTTCCTTCGAGTCCACCCCCTCCACTTGGTCGTACTCGCCGAAGGACACGGCACCGGGGACCCCGGGAGCCGGGAGGGCTCTAGAGGTACGAGCCCGCGCTCGTCGAAGACGGGCATGGCATTGGCGATCTTCTCCCCATCTGGGCGGTGATACAGTGGGAGATGGGAGTCCGGGGGGCAACCCTGGTCCTTCTCGAGCAGGGCTCGCACGATCTTGTGCAGCTCCTCCTTGGACAAGTCATCTGGACGCAGTCGGAGGTCGTCTTCTGCGCCCCTGAACTTCCATAGGGGGCGCGAGCCCGCGTGGAGCGGAGCCAGGCGCTGTGTCAGGAATTCCTTGACGATCATGGCCCATGTCAGCTTCTCCGCCTTTGGATTGTCAGTCTTCAGGTCTGCCGTCATCTTCTCCAGTACTAGCTCTATCCTGGGATCGGTGAGATTCTCGCGAGCCCACCCTTAGAGGGGCCTTGGCTGTGAGGTCGACAGCACCAGCCGGGGTGAGAGCACATGGCATCCATGAAGATCCACTTGTTCCTGAAATCCTCCACCTTCTTCCCGGCCCGCGAGATCGCGTTGCTACCATTGGTCGTGATGAAGGTGGGACACCCAAAGCACTGGGTGCCATTAATCTGAAGGTAGAAGAAGTGGCGGAGCAGCGCCACGGAAGGCATCACCCATAGAAACGCCTCACAGTAAAAAGCAAAGATTGACAGGAGGAGTACGGAGTTGGGGTGAAGATGGAGGGCATGGAGCTTGTAGTGGCGAAGAATGGCATAGAAGAAGTCGGAGAAAGGGGGACCAGCCCCACGAAGACGATGTGCTGGAAGAACGGGTAGAACATGCCACCCAAGGTTTCCGGCTTGGCAGAGCCAGCCCAGAGCACCGTCTCTCCCCCCTCATTGCTGCCGTCGACCGTCAGTTGGAGCGCGGTGTGACACCCTCGATGCGACTATATCTCCCACGTGTCGAGGCACGACTTAGAGGCATAATCGCATTGAAGGCATATGTCGCAAGTTAGGCAATCTTCACAACATCCCATGTAATATAAATAATAAAGGGAAGATAACATAGTTGGCTTACACTCGCCACGTCAATCAAGTACATAAATAACATTACATCATCCAAACACTCATGGCCCGACTACGGCGCCAAAATAAAAGAGAACCCAACATGCGACAACGGTCCCGATCACCCCCAACTGGGCACCACTACTGATCATCAGGAAAGGAAACATAGTAACGTTGAGAGTCTTCGTCGAACTCCCACTTGAGCTCAAGCGCGTCACCTGGAGCGGAATCATCAGGCCCTGCATCTGGTGTAATAGTAATCTGTGAGCCACAAGGACTCGGCAATCTCGCACCCTCGCGATCAAGACTATTTAAGCTTATAGGTATGGCAAGGTAATTATGTGGAGCTGCAGCAAGCGACTAGCAAAATATGATGGCCAACTTATTCGCAAAAGAGAGCGAGAAGAGGAGGCAAAGCGCGAGCGAGAAACTAGAGAACAACCTGCGCAAACATTACTCCAACACCGTGTCCGCTTCCCGGACTCCGCCGAGAAGAGGCCATCACGGTAACACACCCAGTTGATTCATTTTAATTAAGTTAAGGTTCAAGTTATCTACAACCGGACATTAACAAATTCCCATCTTCCCATAACCGTGGGCATGGCTTTCGAAAGTTCAAATCCCTGCAGGGGAGTCCCAACTTAGCCCATGACAAGCTCTCACGGTCAACGAAGGAATAGACCTCCTCCCAAGACGTTCCGATCAGACTCGGTATCTCAGTTCTTCAAGACACTTCGACAGGTTAAAACAAGACCAACAACACCGCCCGAATGTGCCGACAAATCCCGATAGGAGCTGCACATATCTCTTTCTCAGGGCACACTCAGATGAGCGCTCCATACAACTAAAACCAAACCTCGAGTTTCCCCGAGGGGGCACTGCACAGGACTCTAGTTTGGACAACACTCAGAGGAGCACTGGCCCGGGGGGGGGGGGTTAAAATAAAGATGACCCTTGGGCTGGCCTAACCCAAGGGAAAAAGAGGCTAGGTGGCAAATGGTAAGACCAAGGTTGGGCATTGCTGGAAAAGCTTTAATCAAGGCGAACTATCAAGGGGTTCCCATTATAACCCAACCGCGTAAGGAACGCAAAATCCGGGAACATAACACCGATATGACGGAAACTAGGGCGGCAAGAGTGGAACAAAACACTAGGCGAGAGGCCGAGCCTTCCACCCTTTACCAAGTATATAGATGCATTAAGATAACATAGCAATATAATGATATCCCAACAAGTAAATAAATGTTCCAACAAGGAACGGCCTCCAATCTTCACCTGCAACTAGCAATGCTATAAGAGGGGCTGAGCAAAGCGGTAACATAGCCAATCAACGGTTTGCTAGGACATGGTGGGTTAGAGGTTTGACATGGCAATTTGGGAGGCTTGAAAGCAAGTGGTAGGCATGGTAGCAATGGCATAGCAAAAGAGCGAGCAAACTAGCATAGCAAAGATAGTAGTGATTTCGAGGGTATGATCATCTTGCCTGCACAGTTGTCAGAGTTGACTGGATCCTCGAAAGCAAACTCAACGGGCTCCTCGTTAGTGAACTCGTCTCCCGGCTCTACCCAAACAATACAAACAAGCAACAAGGACACAATCAACCACGTGCA
The DNA here is from genome assembly GCF_003073215.2 of Triticum urartu. Lineage (NCBI taxonomy): Eukaryota > Viridiplantae > Streptophyta > Magnoliopsida > Poales > Poaceae > Triticum > Triticum urartu. The sequence goes on from NC_053023.1 coordinate 274,840,709, forward strand.
AGACTCAAACAATATGATGCAATGATGATATGCTATGCGGGATGCAAAATGCAAGATATGACAGGAAATGCAAGAAGCTGGCCTCAACTTCAAAATCCAAGCGTGCCACTAGAAAGATGAGATTAAATCTCTTGAAAACGATATAAAGAACACCGGAATCGGAGTTACGGTTTGGAAATGGCAAGCGATTCAAAAATGACACCGGTCTGCGATTTACAGCAAGTAGCCATCTAAATGCAATGAGATGAACATGCTACAGCACCCAAACATGGCATAAAAATACTTGGCAGGGATGCATTCAAGATGCTTAACAAAAGTCTAGCACTGAGCTACAGCCAATTCATCCATTAACAGGTTCAAACAAGCATGGCAAAAATGCATATGGCAAACAGATTTCAGACTTTGTGAAATTAACACTTGTCTGGAATTTCAGATCAGGTAGCTCTCTTCGGAGCATCAAAACTACATGCTACAGGACCTGAACATGGCAAATTAAAACATGGCATGAAGCTACCCAAATAGCTTAACAAAAGTCCCTTAGTGACCTTGAGCCAAAAGGGATCAGAAAATATACTAACAAGCACGTGAACATAGCAAAAACATAATCAGTTTTCATACTTAGTGAAAACTGGCACATGCTGAAACATAACTCAAGTAGGCATGTTTACGAGCTCGATGCACTCACTACGGTGCAAGTCATGAAAAGATAAGCATACATCTATCAAGAACACACAAAATTCAAGCTAGACATGGCAAGAACAATAGCATAGCATGCACGGATCAACTACAACATCATCGACAAAATTGCAAACAAGTTGACAATCTGCCCAGATTCACAAAGTAGCAAAAGTAGAGCTCGATTGACTCAAGCTAGGGTGCTCCATAATTGCAAACAAAGACATGGATGGATAGAGCACTACAAGATTAACAAAACATCCTTACTGATCATCCTCAAAATAGGCACGGATCACTAGGAAACAACATGAACATATGGCCATATGAGATAAACAGCTCAAGGACTTAGTGGAATTGCTAAGTCCCTGAAACAGAATTACTGGGTGCCTCACTTTGCAAGCTTGCACTAGTCACCATGCTCATCAAACAAATACATGGGTTGCACCTCTGGAAAGATAACAAAACCCTTAACAAAACATATGTAGAACATCAGGGCATAGCATGCACACAATAATCATGGCAAAAATGACAAAACTCTAAATGGAGTAGCAGATCTGACAATTAACTCAAGTAGCCCTATTCTAATAGCATTTCGGGCATCAAGATGGACTCAAATGAAAATGATGCAATGGAATGAAATGATGTACTCTCTGAGATGAACATTTTGATATGCTATTTGCCAAAAACGGAGTTACGGATGCAAAGTTACGGGGCTATGAACAGGAGCACTTGGATCAGGAAATCTCGGGACTTAGAAAAAAAATGACCTAGGGTTTACTGTTCACCGGATCTCAGATCTGGCGAAAACACTGTTCACCGGCGGGGTCCGAAGCTCGCCGGAGGAAGGAGAGCTCGCCGGCGCGAGTGGGAGGGCCGACCGGAGGGCGGCGGGGTCGGCGCCGGGCGCGGACCGGGCGGCGCCGGCTCGGGTCGACCGGGCGGGCGGCGCGCGCGGATGGGCCCGCGGGGGCCGGATGCGGGCTCCCCGGGCCGGCGGCGGGGATGTGGGCGCGGGACACATGGCGCCCTTGGAGTGGCTGCGGGCGGCGGAGCGGACGCGTCCGGTCCGTCCGGACGTGTCCGGCGGCGGCGGAGGAGATATTTTAGGATTTCGGACGAGGGGGGATCCGGATTTCGGGGAAGGGGTCTATATATAGGCATAGAGGGAGCTAGGAGAGTCCAAATGAGGTGCGGTTTTTGGCCACGCGATCATGATCAAACGCTCTAGATGATGGAGAAGGCTTAGGTGGGTTTTGGGCCAAATTGAAGGGGTGTTGGGCTACAACACACACGAGGCCTTTTCGGTCCCTCGGTTAACCGTTGGAGTATCAAACGAAGTCCAAATGATACGAAACTTGACAGGCGATCTACCGGTAGTAAACCAAGGCTGCTTGGCAAGTCTCGGTCCAATCCGGAAATGTTTAATCCCCACACACGAAAGAAAGGTAGAAATGACCACCGGAGGAGAACGAAGCGCCGGAATGCAAAACGGACAACGGGGAAAATGCTCGAATGCATGAGACGAACACGTATGCAAATGCAATGCACATGATGACATGATATGAGATGCATGACAACGACAACAACACACGGAGACAAAAACCCGAACCCGAGAAAATAAAATAACTTAACGCCGGAAACGGCAAGAGTTGGAGTACAAATTGGGAAAGTTACATCCGGGGTGTTACACGCGGTGGCGAGGTGCTTCTCCTCGGTGATGGTGGACGCGCTCAGCGCTGGCTCGAACCAGGAGGCTTGACGCCTGGCCGCAGCGTCAGTGGCCATCAGTCGCGGATTTGGGATGAGTTTTGGTGGATCTGGAGGTCTTCTGGGCAGAAGGAGAAGGGGATCTGGAGCAAGACGAAGGGAAGGCAATGAAAGCTCTGCAGCAGGCGCCAGCCTTTCTACCAGGAAAGGACTATTGCCAAGGCAGCGTTGGGAAGCGGAGGCACCCGTGTCCCATCAATCGCCATGCGTCGACTAAGGTCACAGGCGGTTAGGGCCTACGGCGCTCCGCAGTTGCCCTTTGGCTTTGCCTCAAAGCCAAGTTCGAGCGCGCCTTGGGCCCGGGGGCTACTGTCGGTGTCCTGGGACCGGGGGTACCCAGAATTGCCTGCCTGCGGCCCATGACGTGGCTCCATTGACGGCCTAGTACGGCCCAACTGCAGGATCAACAACCCAAGACCCTCGCGAGGGGCCAAGCCTCGCGAGGCGGACGGCATCAAGACCTTCCTAGGGGCGGCTTCCCCAGGCTGGCTCCCGAGGAGGGGAGATATCAATGCAAGGTGCACCTCTTGTGAGGTTCATATGATGTGAGCCATGACGACCAAGGCCAGACGGGCACCAGCGCATGCAGTGTACTAGTTTCCTCTTTGGTGCTAAGGCAGCAAGCGTAGGCGCGAAGTCCCGAGGGATCATGTAAAGGTTTACATTCCGGTGCAACAAGACCAAGAGCGCCAGGACGGAGGTCACCGCGGACCCCACCGCGGCATCACGACCCAGAGCTTTTGTAGGAGAAGACTATTTCTTCAGGATAGCATGTACTAGTTGTCTCCCTTTGAATTGGGTTGTGGTGAGTTCCCTTCCCACCTTTCATTTGGGAAGAGGACCAAGGCCACTATAAATAGGACTTATCCACCACCAATGAGGGAGAGAGAGAGAGAGGGGAGGATCAGATCCCTTCCACCCAGACTAGCTCACCAGCTCATCAAGCACAAGAACACCTCACCTTCTAAGGCTGTTTGACCATTGTACTAGTTCATCCACAGCCCCTCGAGGCCAATCCACCACAAAGCAAGAGTAGGGTTTTACACCGCAAGGTGGCCAGAACCTGGGTAAACTGTTGTGTTCCTTGTCCATTTGGTTCATCGAGCTAGGCCGTGGGATCGGTGGGTAGGCAGACTAGGGAGGACGAGTTCTTCGCACGCACCCCAGTGTTCGAACCTCTCAAGGGTCTGTGGAACCCTGAATCCGACACAACTAAGTTAGTTTTAGTAGAGAGATTTTTGTCACAAGAAAGTTATTTGTCCATAGGCAATCGATATCTAGACCAGTAATCATTATTGCAATTTTATATGAGGGAGAGGCATAAGCTAACATACTTTCTCTTCTTGGATCATATGCACTTATTATTGGAACTCTAGCATACATCCGTAACTACTAAAGATCATTAAGGTAAAACCAAACCATAGCATTAAAGTTTCAAGTCCTCTTTACTCCCATACGCAAACAACCTACTTACTCGGGTATGTGCTTCTGTCACTCACGCCACCCACCATAAGCAAATCATGAACTATTGCAGACCCTACAGCAGGGATCCCTCACGCTTGCGCGACACGGAGAGCACCATAGGACAACACCAATAATAAAACATGCAAATCAAACCAATCATGACCATCAATCAACCCATAGGAATAAACGGATCTAATCAAACATCATAGGATAGCCATGCATCATTGGGAAGTAATATATAGAGTTAAGCACCATGTTTAAGTAGATATTACAATGGGCAGAAGAGATGTTACACCGCTGCATAGAGGGGGAAAGAGTTGGTGATGACGGCGGCGAATTTGTTGGTGTAGATCGCCGTCACGGTGATGGCCCCGGCGGCGTTCCGGCACCACCGGGAGAGAGGGGGAGAGATCCCCCTCCTTCTTCTTCTTCTTCCTTGACCTCCCCCTAGATGGGAATAGGGTTTCCCCTCTGCTCCTTGACCTCCATGGCGGCGGAGGGGTGGGAGAGTGGATCTCTCTCTCTCTCTCTCTCTCTCTCTCTATTTCCTTCTGTTTCTGCGCTCTCAGATTCTGGCCTTTCACCATTTCTTAAATTCCGGAGATCTGTAACTCTGATTGGGCTTAAATTTTAACACAATTTTTATTCGGATATTAGCTTTCTTGCAACGAAAGAAGGGCACCAACCGCCTTACAGAGTGGACACAAGGGCCCAGGGCATGCCCTACCCCCTAGGGCGTGCCCCCTGCCTTGTGGACTCCTCGGGCATTGTCTCGCGTTGATTCTTTTTCCCCAAAATCACATATATGCCAAAAAAATCTCCGCATGTTTTTATCCCGTTTGGACTCCGTTTGATATGGATTTTCTGCAAAACAGAAAACATGCAACAAACAGGAACTGGCACTTGGCACTGGATCAATATGTTAGTCCAAGAAAATAGTATAAAAAGTTGCCAAAAGTATGTAAAAGTTGTAGAATATTGGCATGGAACAATCAAATATTATAGATACGATGGAGACGTGTCACCGGGGTTAAATAGATGGCAGGGGTGGGGAGGAGCATGGCGGTGGGAGGCGGTTCAGGAGATGGCTGAGCGGCGGCGGCAGGCGGTTAGGCCTGGCTGGCAGCTCAAAGGTTGAGAGAGAAGATGAACAGTGCATCATTTTCGGAGGATGGAGAAGCCCTTCTGGTGGTCTATGTTGCATCCAATGGCTCACAAGAGTCGACTGGCCCAAATTGTTCCTTCAGATTGCATGATCCACATGGCATTGAAGGTCTCGAAGGTAGATTCCACATCTGCACCCTGTTTGCGGGCTCAGCACGGGCGCGACCGGCTTCCTCCATGACAGCAGCCATGTGAGCCTCCTCCACGCGGGTGGAGACGACCATGACACGCTAGCTCATCCTCGTCGGCGTGCTGGGGCATGCGCTTGTTCTCCTCCTCTTCGTAAGCTGTAGGCATAGACGCGGGTTGACCTACTCACGTGCTTGGTAGCGCAGTGTCATCACGTGGAGGGACTGCAGACAAAATGAGCAGGCGAGGGGTTGAGATCCTCTGCAGTACCATACGGTACTATAGTGCGGATGACATGTGGGGCCAGGTCCCACATAGCAGCGATAGTACTACATTGTACAGTACTTCAGCGATTGTACGCATGCTCAACGGCATATTGATGAGTGCGCTTATGAGAGCTTGGTTATAGGGTTGGTCAAACTTAAAAGAACACCATACTAGTACATGTAATCCTATGCAAGCGCGTGTATCACGGCCATGCTTGTACACCACATTAGTTAGCACAAACATCAATGCAGAATCCTGTGCAAGCGCGTGCACCGTGGCCGCGCGGTCGATCAAAAGGTGCGTCACGTGTCACCCTGGAAGGAGATCGACCGAACCTTTTTCTGTATGTGAAAACAGTCCCCGAATATTACTCTACTTTTTTTGCTGGAAAAGTTCTTCATGCTACAATACTTCCATGTATTTGTATTTAGCTTTAGTTCGGCATTATTTGGATTTGGTCGTTTTAGGTGCCCCCTACAAAGATAATAATAGAGATTATGTGTGTGTAATGGAGAGAGAACACGTGTATGTGTCTCTATGTGTGTTGTGGTGGAAGGGCAATGTGGAGACGGTGTGCGTGTGATAGTCATAGAGAGGTGTGAATGTGCAAATGATCATGTATGAGTGAGACATAGAGATATGCCGAGATGTTGTGTATACATGAGAGAACGGTCTTCTATTTTGTGTTTTTTGTGTGTGCGTGTGAGAGATATAGAGGAGCATCTGTAACCCAACAACCATCTCTCTCGATTCGACCGTCCCTCGCACAATCGCATGTAACACATGCATCAACGCACACATTTTGACACCCTCACCCAGCCCCTGCTCGCCTCAAGGCCCCTACATCACTCTCTATCTCGTAGACACAATCTCTTCATGAAAACCCTATTTGGCATGCATGTACCTCTCCGTCACATACACACCATGTACCAAGCACACACATTTATCTTTCACTATGTCTCTTTCGCCCGCAAACACAGTCCCCATAGTCCTCTCTTTGTATCCACACACGAACTCTCTATATTGCTTAAACATTGATGCACATGATGTATTTGTCTTGCACCATTATCCTCTCTCGCATGCTCACTATGCACACACATTCTCTCCATAGGTTTGATTTCTCTCAATATTTGACACAAACACACACGCAGAGCCCCCCCTCCCGAGCACACTATCCATCCCCATCCAAGGTAATATAGCGACTACTTTCGTTTGTGATTATCTGCATCCCCCACATGCACACCACCTTGATCTTCAAGGAGGGCATCGGGAAGAACGAAGACATCGACCAGACCACACTAGAGATTGTGGGGCCATTTGGAAGCAGGTTGATGTGACGACGGGCTCTCTCTCTCCCTCCCTCCCGCACAAAAATTATCAATCCCTCGGCCCACAAGATTACCCTCTTGTCCACATTCTTTTAAGCTCTCTCATCAAACCTTTTGTCTCTTCTCCTACCACATGTACAAAATCTTGATGCACACACATCTCACTCCTTATATTACATGTCTCCATCTTTCTCATAGACCTAACTTCTTCCGCCGTATACATATACATATATATCACTCTCTCACACACTTCCTCTCTCTCTCTCTCTCAGTTTCTCTCCTACTCTCCTGCCCACATGTATACAATCTTTCCCGTCCTCTGTCTCTTTTTTCCACTAGGTGTATATCTTGTGTGTTGAGCGCATGCATCTCTCTCCCACCATTGCTATAATGAGGACATCAATACCATTGTTACACACACACGCAGCTGCTATACATATTAGACCAATTAAAAGAGCTTGCGCATGCCAATTAAATTACCAGGTAGTTTTGTTTCATAGTAATGATTCTAATGTTCATGAGAATATGATGCTGCCTAAATTGGATACGTTTGTTTTCCTTACAAATGAAGGGCCAATCATGGACAAGAGGGATGAACCCTGGAGCAAGATCAATCATGGTGGTGATGGCATGCACAAGGGGAACAACACTGGTGCTTCAAGTGATGATTTCAGGACTTTGAAGCCACCCTAATGGGTGTATCAAGGCTTGGACGAAATATACAAGATTCCACTTCCTAAATTTCGTCTAGAGGCTATTATAGGTGCCGTGTCGCCTTATTTTTGCGTCAGGCCCATATAATTTCAAAATACTTGAGTATAGGCAGTTCTAAGAGTCTGTATGTGTGGGAAAACAAGAGTTAGAGTTGGTTTCGGACCCCTCCACCAAGGGCCACGAAATTCCCCCCCTCTTATTCCATATATACAACACTTAGGGCACAGTTTAGACTTCGGGTTTTGTTTAGATTAAAAGTTCTCCATGGCTGCAACTTTCCATACTTCGTTTGTGTTCGACGACTAGACCAAGACGTCACAGAACCCCACCTTCATCAATAAACCTTTCATCTTATATTTGCAATATTGATGACCCACAAGTATAGGGGATCTATCGTAGTACTTTTGATAAGTAAGAGTGTCGAACCCAACGAGGAGCAGAAGGAAATGATAAGCGGTTTTCAGCAAGGTATTCTCTGCAAGTACTGAAATAAGTGGTAACAGATAGATTTGTGATAAGATAAATTGCAACGAGCAACAAGTAACAAAAGTAAATAAAGTGCAGCAAGGTGGCCCAATCTGATGCGGAGCATCTCAAGGTCATCCCCATGGACCTATCATCGTCTCACCAAGTGCCTACCAGGCCCATGACTCGATCACGCGCAAGAGCCCTTGAAACCGAGGTGACATCTCTCCTCTCACAATTCCACTCCGATGCACATGAAGCATGGCTACTACCTCATATGGATACATTGTGCATACTCAGGTACAATGGAGAATCTAAGGAGCAAGGACAAGAAGAAGAGGAAGATGGACAAGAAGACGGAGAAGAAGAAGAGCTGCAAGAAATTTCCCAGCCACCGGACGACCGGCCGGGACCGGACGTCCGGCGCCTGAAGCGTCAGCCGAGCTCCAGCCAGCGGATGTCCGGCCCAGACCGGACGACCGGTGCTCCTGCACCCGAAGCGAACGAGCGGACGTCCGGTCCGGACCGGACGACCGGCGCACCAGCACCCGAAGCAACATCAGCGGAAGTCCGGAGCCCCCGGACGTCCGGCGCCCCCATCACAGAGCAGAACCGGCGGACGACCGGAAGCCACCGGACGTCCAGCAGCTCCTGAGACACCGGACGACCGGTCCCCAGCGGACGTCCGGTACCTGGCTGCGTCCAGATTCGGGCCCGAGGCCCATGTACCCCTTCACTTCGCCCTTTTTGCACTTAGACTATAAATAGACCCCCCATTCATCCTAGCTAGGGTTAGCGTTGGTTTAGCTCATACTTCGAGATAGAGCTTCGCTCATCCATCCCGATCTCCTCCTCGAGAGAGACTGCGGCCCATCTTCGGAGAAGATCAACTTGGATTCAAAACCCCCCTCTTGGGCGGCCCCATCAAGACCTCCTTCTAGGAGAAGAACCGGTTACTTGTATCGTCCTTTGTTGACCGTGGATCATCGTGTATCTCTTTGTGTTTCGAGGATCTAGTGCATGTGTAATCGAATCTTCTTGGTTTGAGTGATTCTCTCGTGTTTTCCCTCGTGAATCCCCCTCGTGTTCGTCGTGTTTCTCTTTGGGATCTGCTCCTTTCGTGAAAGATCGGCCATCTAGGGTTCCACCCTACATCATCTTGGTATCATGAGCAAGGTTGATCACGATTTCGGAGCCCCCTCTTCATTTTTCTAGCTTGATTTTGTTGTTTTTCGTCCTAATCCGAAAATCCCCACAAAAATAGCCCCAAAATTTTTCTTGTGTTTTGTGAGTTTTGATGATGTTCTGTTGGTTTTGATCCGTGAATTTGTTGCGTTGCAAGTAGATCTAGCCTTCCCCCACCATCTCCACCTCGAAATCCCTCCCAAATCCCCCATATTCCCCCAAAATCACCTCCCGGATCTACAAACTCACGTTGACCCCGACCACCGGACGACCGGCACATCACTAGACATCCGGCGACCCAGGAAGCACCGGACGTCCGACCTGACCGGACGACCGGCGACCGGACATCCGTCCACTACCGGACGACCGCTACTTCCACCATTTCATCCGCTACACCACCACCGACTTCCCGCACTCTTTGACATTATCCCAACCCACACCTCCACCTAACCGCCACCTACTCTGACGATTTTGGTCGCCTTTGGTTTTGAGAATTTGAGTTGCGGTACTGTATCCTTTTGTGTTGCGGCTATCTAGGTACGGTTCGACATCGACATCACCGCCGCTCATTTTTCGCCACGGACGCGTCATCAACACCGGTCATCCACAACGACCACCTCGACTATGACTTGGTATTCGTGCCACCATTTTGACACCATACCGGAAGCAAGACCGGTAACCTCATCTTGGTATTGGACATATCATTCTTGCCATCACATTGTTAACCATCATCGCCTGACTCCTTTGCGTTGCTTACCCATCGAGACTAGCCATTGAGTATTGCCGGCAACGAGACTTGTGCACTTTAGTGATCATACTTCCCCATAGCATACATACATGCATCATTGTTGATTATATTGTTATCATCTCTTGTGTCACAAAGTTGTCATCACATACTCACTTGCTACCTTGGTTCGTCAAGCGTCGCTTAAGAAAAGAGCTCAAACATCAAAGAGCCAACCAAGCTTTTAAGCAAAGAGGAAAGATAAGCAAAGAGCTTTTAAGCAAGAACCATAGCATCATACAACATTAAGATTGTCATACTCGATCACCTTGGATCATACCATAGCAACACCTTGCATAAAACATATTTGGGATAGAAGCCGTTGCATTTTTGCTAAGTAGGTTGTGCACAAGTTCTTGTATCCGCCTATCATGCAATCGTGCTAGCGTCTCTCTAGTGTTGTGCAACAAGAGCATTTTTGTGGATTCCACATTTTGGCTCACCCTTGGTTGCTCAACCCCCACTTATCTTTTTGCGTGTGTGTTTCCGTGTACCGTATATGCTTGGTCTACTTGTTACATTGCATCTTGCGATTTTCCAAAATTCTTGAATCTTGCTTACATTCATATTAAAAATTGTGCCACCATCCTAACCAAGCTCCACCAAAAGCTTTTACTTGTGTAGGTGTGAGAACCGACAAGAATCGGTACCAATTGTGCTATTTCCTTGTTACACATTGGAGTCCTCTTTAATCCATTGTCAACATCGGTCAAGGTACATTTGATATTGGTTCTTCCCTTTCTTCCACTCACACTTGTCTTGGAATGATGGATAGGCCAAGTACTTCTACCAACCCACTCTTCATGGAATAAGACGACGACATGAACTCCTTCGTCACCAAGAGTCACCTCTTTGGTGCACAACGTGCTTTGCATCAAGAGCAACAAGCTATGAGTGAACGCATCGACAACCTTGCCGCCGACTTGCGACTTTCCGAGCAACGTACAAGGGACTAATTTGACAACAAGCTCGACGATCACAAGCAAGAGAATGACGCAAGGATGGATGAGATTCGCGCTTTGTTGCTCAACCGCTCTTCTTCCACTTCAAGAAGGAGCCGTTCAAGTCAACACTCCAACGACACCATCTCCGGTTCAAGTACACCGACATCGAACACTCTTCGACGAGCTGCGCGCAACGAGCGTCAAGCAAACCTCAATCCACTTCGAGACACCGACTCGCAAGAACATCGACAACGTCAAGCTGAAGAAGCCTTTGCGCTAGCTCAAGAACGGCATCGCCAACGTCAACACGAACAAGAGGAGCGAGCGCGACTACATCAAGATGCACAAGACGCCGAGGCGGAACGCCAACAACAACAACTATGTGTAGCTTAAGCACTTGAAGCGCAACGGGCCCTTCATGAATCAAGTCGTGCCATAGCCGACCGAGGCCGACAAGCTCGACTACATCGAGAAGCACTTCGCGATGAAGCTCAAGAAAGAATGTACCAAAGACGTGTGCGTCAACAAGCTCCTCGTCAAGATAGACAAGTGCCTCGTCAAGATAGACAAGCTCCCCATCAAGTTCACCAAGAGCATGAAAACAATGGGAATCCTCCGCGGAAAGAGCAACACGAGGTTGACAACCCTCCGCATCAAGAGTACCACGAGTTGGACAATCATCCACAACATGGGCGTCATAATCCCCGACCCCAACATAATGAAGAACAACGCTACGGCAAGCTCAAGTTCACCATGCCCAAGTTCAATGGAAGCAACGATCCCGAAGAATACCTTTCATGGGCATTGAAAGTTGACAAGATCTTTCGTTTGCACAATTATGAAGAAGAGAAGAAGATCGCGATGGCATCCCTTGAGTTCCAAGATTATGTCCTCATTTGGTGGGAACAAGTCATTGAGTGCCGCGAGGCAAGAGGTGATCCACCCATCACTACTTGGGCACAAATGAAGGATGTTATGCGAGCACGCTTCATGCCTACCTACTACAACCGCGACCTCTTCAAGAAACTCCAACAACTCAAGCAAGGTACCAAGAGCGTTGAAGAGTACTACAAGGAAATGGAGATTGCCATGATATGAGCCAATGTCAAAGAAGATGATGAGCAAACTATGGAAAGGTTCTTGAATGGACTCAATCATCCTATCAAGAAGATCGCCGACTTCCAACCTTACTCGAACATCATCGAACTAGTGCATCAAGCTACCAAAGCGGAACGGCAAGTACAAGACGACTTCAAGTATGCCAAGTTCTCATCCAAGTCCTATGGCCTCTCCAACAATATAGCTTCGACGACTCCAACACCTTCGACCTTAACCAAGCCTTCTACAAGCAACAACGACAAGTCAAGTTACAAGAAAGCTTCGACTAGCTCAAGTCGTCCTCCTACTACAAGCAACTTCATGAAAGCTCCATCATCATCTACTCCACCCGATGAGACCATCAAAACAAGTTCTATCAAATGCTTCACATGCGGCGGCCGAGGCCACAAGTCCTTCGAGTGCACCAACAAACGCACAATGATCTTCAACGACGATGGCACTTATGATTCCATGAGCGAAGGAGAAATGGAAGCCCTTGAGCAAGTGGCCATGCACCGCCAAGTGAACAATGAAGAAGAACAAGTCTTTTGTGATGAAGACTCAAGTCCCGCACTTGTTGTCTCAAAAGTCTTGACTCTCCAACATCAACAAGAAGAAGACCAAAGATGCACCATATTCCACACCAAGGCTGGCATCAATGGACGATCCGTAAAGGTCATCATCGATGGAGGGAGTTGCCACAATTTAGCAAGTGAAGAACTATGCTCCAAGCTACAATTGGTCAAGATGAAGCACCCTCACCCCTACAAGGTTCAATGGCTAAGCGACACCGGCGCCATACAAGTCGAGCATAGAGTACAAGTCTCTTTCAAGATCGGCGCCTATGAAGACACACTGGAATGTGATGTCCTTCCGATGACCGTTTGCCACCTCCTCCTTGGACGGCCATGGCAATTTGACCGAGGTGTCATTCACAATGGGCGTACAAATCATTATAGCTTCAAGATGAAAGGAAAAGAGTTCGTGCTACGTCCTATGTCTCCAAGCCAAGTGATAGCCGACAAGCAAGCCACCCATCGTGGAGAAAATAGTGAGAGAGCGATCCACCAAAAAGAGAGTGAGCGCCACAAGCCCAAATTGAGTGACTCCATGATGAGCGACAAGAAAAACCTAGTTCTCTTTGCCACCAAAGGTGAGATGAGAGAAGTGTGTGAGAACCCAACAAGTGTCCTACACTATGTCCTATTATGCAAGGACGAGGTCACAAACACTCACAACTCTCACGATCTACCTTTGGTGTTATCTTCTCTATTGCAGGAATTCCAAGATGTTTTCCCCGATGAGCTACCTCCGGGTCTACCTCCACTATGAGGCATCGAGCACCGAATTGATCTCATCCCCGGAGCGCCGCTTCCCAACAAAGCTCCATACCGCGTCAACCCCGAAGAAACCAGAGAAATACAAAGGCAAGTAAAGCATCTCATAGACCCTGGTCATGTGCGTGAAAGTTTGAGTCCTTGTGCCGTACCGGTCATTCTTGTGCCAAAACGTGATGGTACCTTTCGCATGTGCTCCGATTGTAGACCTATCAATGCTATCACCGTTAGATATAGGTACCCCATTCCACGCCTTGATGATATGCTTGATGAACTTAGCGGTGCCACTATATTTTCCAAAATTGATCTTACGAGTGGTTACTATCAAATCCGCATACAAGAGGGTGATGAATGGAAAACCGCCTTCAAAACCAATTTTGGTTTGTATGAGTGGTTAGTCATGCCTATGGGTCTCTCGGAAGCACCGGGCACTTTTATGCGCCTTATGAATCATGTCTTTCACCCTTACATTGGTATATTTGTTGTGGTTTACTTCGATGACATTCTTGTGTTTAGCAAATCTATCAAAGAGCATGTCACCCATGTCCGCACCGTTTTGCAAACTCTTAGGAAAGAGCGTCTCTATGCTAATATGGAGAAATGCCTTTTTGGTGTTGATAAGCTCGTTTTCTTAGGCTTTGTTGTATCTTCTAAGGGTGTTCATGTTGATGAATCTAAGATCAATGCTATTAAAACTTGGCCCCAACCAACAAATTTGCAACAAGTGCGTAGTTTTCTTGGTTTAGCCGGTTTCTACCGCCGATTTGTGAAGGATTTTAGCACCATTGCTTCACCTTTGCATGCTTTGAGCAAGAAGAACGCGCCTTTTGTTTGGGGACAATCTCAAGATATTGCTTTCAATGAGCTTAAGAATTTGCTTACTCATGCTCCTGTGCTTGCTTTACCCAACTTCGACAAGCCTTTTGAGATTCATTGCGATGCTAGCGGTAATGGCATAGGAGGCGTGTTAACGCAAGAGAAGCGCCCCATAGCTTACTTTAGTGAGAAACTTTCTGGAGCACAACTCAATTACCCCATCTATGACAAAGAGCTATATGCTTTAGTGTGAGTTTTGCATGAATGGGAACATTACCTTCGCCCACATGAGTTCATCATCCATACCGACCATGAAACACTTAAATACCTTAAGGGTCAAACTAAGTTGAACAAGCGTCATGCTAAATGGAGTGAATTCATTGAGTCTTTTCCTTATGTCATCAAGTACATTAAGGGTAAAGAAAATGTTGTGGCGGATGCAGTTTCCTGTATATGCATGCTTGTCACTAACCTTGAGTTGAATGTCATTGGTTTTGAGCATATCAAAGACTTTTATGAACATGATCCTACATTCGCCATACCTTATGCCAAGTGTTTGATGCATACTTCTTGGGATCGATACTACATCAAAGATGGATATCTTATGAGAGCTAACAAACTTTGCATCCCCGAGTCCTCTCTTCTTTTGTTGCTTTTGCAGGAATCTCATGGAGGCGGACTCATGGGACACTTTGGATGAGACAAAACATTTGCTACGCTCTCCAAGAACTACTTTTGGCCCAAGATGCATCGCGACGTCAATCGCTTCACGAACCGTTGTTCTACATGTCGCAAAGCTAAGTCTAAAGCCCAATCTCATGGCCTCTATATGCCACTTCCAATTCCATATCAACCATGGGAAGATATTAGCATGGACTTTATGCTTGGTTTGCCTAGAACTCGAAATGGAAAGGATTCCGTTTTTGTTGTCGTGGACCGTTTCTCCAAAATGGCTCATTTCATTCCTTGCAACAAGATAGACGATGCTTCACATATTGCAAATCTGTTTTGTAGGGAAATCTTGCGCCTTCATGGAGTGCCAAAGACTATCGTCTCGGACCGCGACGTCAAGTTCCTTAGCTACTTTTGGAAGACTCTATGTGCCAAGCTCGGAATCAAGCTACTCTTCTCCACGGCATACCATCCTCAAACCGATGGCCAAACGGAGGTGACAAACCGCACACTCTCCGCTCTACTTCGAGTACTCATCAAGAAGAACATCAAGGAGTGGGAGGAGTGTCTACCAATCGCCGAGTTCGCATACAACCGAGCAAGACACTCAACAACCGGCAAGTCCCCTTTCGAGGTCGTCTACGGATTCAACCCTTTGTCACCATTGGATATTCTTCCTCTACCACTCCAAGAGCGCATCATTTTGGACGCAAGTGCGCGTGTTACATATCTCAAGAAGATGCATGAAGATACAAGAAACACCATCGAGCGCCAAGTTCAACGCCTCGCGACCAAGCTCAACTTGAACAAACAACCTATGGTCTTCAACATTGGTGATCAAGTGTGGCTACACCTTCGCAAGGACCGCTTCCCACAAGAACGCAAATCCAAGCTTCGTCCATGAGCGGATGGACCCTTCAAGGTGCTTGCTCGCTACAACGACAACGCTTACAAGATCGACCTTCCACGTGACAAGTACAACGTGAGCGACATCTTCAACGTCAAAGATCTCTCTCCTTTCCATGGTGATGAAGATTTTGATCTGAGGACGGATCTTCCCCAAGGGAGGGGAGATGATGCGGAGCATCCCAAGGTCATCCCCATGGACCTACCATCGTCTCACCAAGTGCCTACCGGGCCCATGACTCGATCACGCGCAAGAGCCCTTGAAACCGAGGTGACATCTCTCCTCTCACAATTCCACTCCGATGCACAGGAAGCATGGCTACTACCTCATATGGATACATTGTGCATACTCAGGTACAATGGAGAATCTAAGGAGCAAGGACAAGAAGAAGAGGAAGATGGATGAGAAGACGGAGAAGAAGAAGAGCTGCAGGAAATTTCCCAGCCACCGGACGACCGGCCGGGACCGGACGTCCGGCGCCTGAAGCGTCAGCCGAGCTCCAGCCAACGGACGTCCGGCCCAGACCGGAGGACCGGTGCCCCTGCACCCGAAGCGAACGAGCGGACGTCCGGTCCGGACCGGACGACCGGCGCACCAGCACCCGAAGCAACATGAGCGGAAGTCCGGAGCCCCCGTACGTCCGGCGCCCCCATCACAAAGCAGAACCAGCGGACGACCGGAAGCCACCGGACGTCCGGCAGCTCCTGAGACACCGGACGACCGGTCCCCAGCGGACGTCCGGTACCTGGCTGCATCCAGATTCGGGCCCGAGGCCCATGTACCCCTTCA
This sequence comes from Triticum urartu, assembly GCF_003073215.2. Classification (NCBI taxonomy): domain Eukaryota; kingdom Viridiplantae; phylum Streptophyta; class Magnoliopsida; order Poales; family Poaceae; genus Triticum; species Triticum urartu. Next base: position 274,857,214 of record NC_053023.1, read on the forward strand.
CTTCGCCCTTTTTGCACTTAGACTATAAATAGACCCCCCATTCATCCTGGCTAGGGTTAGCGTTGGTTTAGCTCATACTTCGAGATAGAGCTTCGCTCATCCATCCCGATCTCCTCCTCGAGAGAGACTGCGGCCCCTCTTCGGAGAAGATCAACTTGGTGAAGAACCCCCCTCTTGGGCGGCCCCATCAAGACCTCCTTCTAGGAGAAGAACCGGTTACTTGTATCGTCCTTTGTTGACCGTGGATCATCGTGTATCTCTTTGTGTTTCGAGGATCTAGCACATGTGTAATCGAATCTTGTTGGTTTGAGTGATTCTCTCGTGTTTTCCCTCGTGAATCCCCCTCATGTTCGTCGTGTTTCTCTTTGGGATCCACTCCTTTCATGAAAGATCGGCCATCTAGGGTTCCACCCTACATCACAATCCTTTTGTAGCAAAGGACAAGCCGGAACAAACTCTTATAATAGGAAAAGCGTTCCTGAGGACTCATGGGAATATCGTCAAGCTAGTTTTCATCACGTTCATATGATTCGTGTTCGATACTTTGAGAATTTGATATGTGGGTGGACCGGTGCTTGGGTGCTGTTCTTACTTGAACAAGCATCCCACTTATGATTAACTTCTATTGCAAGCATCCGCAACTACAACAAAAGTATTAAGGTAAACCTAACCATAGCATGAAACATGTGGATCCAAATCAGCCCCTTACGAAGCAACACATAAACTAGGGTTTAAGCTTCTGTCACTCTAGCAACCCAACATCTACTTATTACTTCCCAATGCCTTCCTCTAGGCCCAAATAATGGTGAAGTGTTATGTAGTCGACGTTCACATAACACCACTAGAGGCTAGACAAGATACATCTTATCAAAATATCAAACGAATACCAAATTCACATGACTACTAATAGCAAGACTTCTCCCTTGTCCTTGGGAACAAACGTAATTACTCACAAAGCATATTCATGTTCATAAGCAGAGGGGTAATAATATGCATATAGGATCTGAACGTATGATCTTTCACCAAATAAACCAACTAGCATCAACTACAAGGAGTAATCAACACTACTAGTAACCTACTAGCACCAATCCTGGACTTTGAGACAAGAATTGGATACAAGAGATGAACTAGGGTTTAGAGATGAGATGGTGCTGGTGAAGATGTTGATGGAGATTACCCTCTCCCGATGAGAGGAGCGTTGGTGATGATGATGGTGATGATTTCCCCCTCCCGGAGGCAAGTATCCCCGGCAGAACTGCTCTGCCGAAGCTCTAGATTGGTTCCGCCAAGGTTCCGCCTCATGGCGGTGGAGTCTCGTCCCGAAAAGTTCCTTCTTATTTTTTTCTCATCGGAAGACTTCATATAGGAGAAGATGGACGTCGGAGAGCCACCAGGTGGCCCACGAGGTAGGGGGGCGCGCCCTAGGGGGGGGGGCGCCCCCCACCCTCGTGAGCAGGGTGTGTGCCCCTGGCCTTCATCTTTGGCGAGGATTTTTCTTTATTTATTTTAAGATGTTTCGTGGAGTTTCAGGACTTTTGGAGTTGCGCAGAATAGGTCTCTAATATTTGCTCCTTTTCCAGCCCAGAATTCCAGCTGCCGGCATTCTCCCTCCTTATGTAAACCTTGTAAAATAAGAGAGAATAGCCATAAGTATTGTGACATAAAGTGAAATAACAGTCCATAATGCAATAAATATTGATATAAAAGCATGATGCAAAATGGACGTATCAAATATCCAGGTTGCAATCTTAGTTTCTTGCTTGTCCTTCATTTTCTTGTAGGAAATAGACCTTCATGGTCAGGTTGATCGTGCTCCAGTGTGGTCAATAACCCTCAGAAGTTGGTTTAGCGATTGCTAAGGCGCGACATCTCGCACGTTCATAGTCGGATCGTCAAAGTCTACTCCCATTGAAAACGAAAATTACCTTCTCATCGAAATACGGGACACCTTTGCCTCTATCAAGTGGTATCAGATTTCCAGGTTGCTTAGTGATATTTTACAGGTTTTTGTAGTTTAGATCGAGTCTGTTCTTCATACCTACAGTCCATGAAAAATCTATAAAAAATTAGGGTTAGTTCATCATATCCAAACCAGTCTGAGCCTTTGCACAATCTTTTCAGTGTTTTGTTTTGTTGAATTTGCAGTTGCATCGTTGTGTCAAGTTGCTGGTCTTAGCGTCTAGTTCTTTAGAGTTTCGAGTTCTGTTCACACGCTGTCACGCCACCGCCGCACCATCATCATTGCCTCTGCCATATACCACCACCGCTTATCTGCTATTTCTCTGAGTACACATATCACCACCGATCTGAGTCCATATACCACTACCGCTCCGAGTCCATATACCACCACCGCTCCAAGTCCATATACCACCACCGCTCCGAGTACATATACCACCACCAATCCAAGTCCTTATACCACCACCAATCTGAGTTCTTTTCGTATTATGTTTGGTTTCGAGATCCATCTATTTTCCGATTCGTGTTTCCTTGCCTGAGTAGGTTTCGAAAAAAAAGTCCGCACATCCTCGGGCAGTTTTTCGGCCAAAATTTCAGCGATTGAAAATATTTTTCCTATCCTGTTTTTGGTCCTAGGGAGCGTTTTGAGACACTCGCCATCATAGTGATCCTTTTCACACTTTTTGGTTGACGTTGCCCTGATTTCCGAAAAAATAGTCAAATAATTTCTTGTGTGTCCTGTTATTTTGACTTGGGAAGAGTTTTGAGACACTCGCCATTATAGTGATTTTTCGCAAAAAAGGGAGCGCAAAAAAGAGCGTTTTTTTTCCGAAGTGTGCTTTTTCCTTGTTTACGTCTTGCGCCATGATTTTGTTAGTGTTCTAGGCTCGCATCTCTAGTACGGTCTAGCCTAGGACCAGCACAGTTCCGTCGTTGAGCGTTTATTCAACTTTGCATCTCTGAATTGATTATTGCTTACATTTTTGCTACCATATCATAAGCCTTCCCAGCTCCACATTCATCTACATCGTGCGTTTGACACCACCTGGCAATCGCTCTATCCAACCTTTGGCAGTTTTGATTACACCGGTTGCCGATCACCACCTGCTGCTGGGTAAGAACTACTAAGGGTTTGAGATTTGCTTGACGGTTTTGTGACACACCACCACCACCACTTTCTAGTAGTACGGTCATATTTTTGTGTGTTCCTATTGCTGCTAACCATGGCAGGACCACAAGCCGACGAGATTGACTGGGATAACGTGACGAAGAAGTAGCTTCATGATAAATTTCAACAAATGTTGGGTCAACAACTAGAAGACATGATGGCCAGATTTGGAAAGGCCCTGGAGAGGATTGATGATATTGAGAAGACAATTGACACCAAGTTGGACGCCAAGTTCGATGAAGTACTCATGCGTCTACCACAACCACCACCCACATCAGTTGCACCATTGCAACAACAATAACCACCTCCACATCACAATCCAGTAGGACGAGCACAATGTGTTCCTTTTGAGCCAGGACAAACTTCTGGTGCCGCTGCTACTGCAGTTGATGCTTCTGTAGCTCCTGCTGCTACTGCAGAGGTGGAGGATCATTACGAGGATGAGGTTGATCAAAATCAGAACTACGTGCAACCACCAGCACCACCACTACCAGGTCGTCCTCATGCATATCATCGCAACAGTAGGGCTGCACCACCACCTAAGGTACGACATCATGACCATCTTCCTAAACTTAAATTGAATATTCCACCATTTGATGGTAGATATGTTCCTGATATATATATCTTACTTCGGAGTTAGAAAGTGAACAACATTTTAAATGTCTACAATATCCTGAGGAGAGACGTGTTCCTCCTACTGTTTGTGATTTCACTAGTTTTGCATGTGTTGGGTGGTCTGAACATCGTAGACTATATCCTATTCCAGCTACTTGGGTTGCTTTGAAAGCAGCTATGTGTACTCGCTGGGTTCCACCATATTATCAATGTGAATTAATTCAAAAATTGCAGCGTTTGGGACAAGGAAAAATTCTGTAGAAGAATATTATCAGGAATTACAAACTGGCATGATTAGATGTGGTATTGTTGAGGATAATGAAGCTATGCTTGCATGTTTTATGGGTGGATTAAATAAAGAGGTTCAGACCATTCTAGAGTATAAGGAGTATAATAATATCACTCGTTTATTCCATCTTGCTTGCAAAGCTGAAGGTGAAGTGCAGGATCGAAAGACATTGGCGTGAACTAATTTTTTTGTGGGTCGATCTTCATCATGGACACCACGTACATCCTCTACTCCAACACGTCCTACTGCAGGACCACTGACTTCAGCTGCCAATTCCAATCGAGATACATGAAAACAAGTAACACCACACCACCATCTGCCAGGAGTACACCTTATGGGCCTGCCGAGAGCTCTTCTTCATCAATGGCATCAACAGGGCACACACGATATTACTTGCCGTCGTTGTAAGGGAAGATATCATTATGCGAGAGAATGCCAATCTCCACGTGTTATGATTTCTACTGAGGATGGTGGGTATGAGTCCGCTAGTGAAAATGATGAGGAGACTTTGGCTCTTATTACAAGTGAAGAACACAGTGGAGATGATTTTGTTCATGATAGATGGAGGGAGCTGCAACAACTTGGCTAGCATGGAGATGGTGGAGAACCTATCTCTCACCACAAGACCACATCCACATCCTTACTACATCCAATGGTTCAACAACAACGGCAAGGTCAAGGTAATACATACTGTTCGTGTGCATTTTAGTATCTCTACATATGCTGATTATGTTGATTGTGATGTGGTACGCATGCAAGCATGTTCCTTATTACTTGGTAGACCAAGGCAATTTGATTAAAAAAATCCGTACACCATGGTGGAAACAATCAGTATACTCTTGTTCATAAGGATAAACATATTACTTTGCTTCCTATGACTCCTGATTCCATTTTGAAAGATGATATTATTAGAGCTAATAGAGCAAAACAGGAGAAAAAAAGAGTGAGAATCAGATTGTGGCAACAGAATTTTAGCAACAAATGAATCCTAATAATAAACCATCTAGTGTTGCTTTTGAAATTAAATTGAAAAGTGCATGTTTACTTGCCAACAAATCTGATACTGATGATCTAGATTTCAGAAAATCCGTTGATATGCTTTTGTGTGCAAAGAGGCATTATTTTCATTCGAAGACGTGCCTTCCTCTTTGCCATCTATACAATACACTTATAGAAGCAACAGATACCATCTTGAAGAGGAGTACAGACGACAAGAATATTTTCATTCGTAAAATGTCCAGACGGCAAGTATCTGTTGTGTGCAAATAAGCATTATTTTCATTTATGTGCAAAGATGCATTATTTTCATTTGTAAAATGTCCCCAATACAACTCATTGGGACATTTTACGAATCTATACAATACACTTATAGAATCAACATATACCATCTCGAAGAGGAGTACAGACGGCAAGAAGTCGATGATAAACCACTAGCAAAGACATTTGTGTCAGGGAAGAAATCATAAGGTATTGAATATGAAGGACACTACCTAATAATAATCCATCATAGGATCTAGTGGTCCACAAAGGAGCTAGTGTGAATATCGGTACTCAACTAGAGGAAGAATGAATGCAAACGCATCAGGTTAAGGAATCACCTAATCAACTCTAAATATAATATACAAATGGTTTACAATTTCCGGATCAGGGGAGTAGAAGCAGATGCTCTAATTGAGGATGGGTAAGTTGGATAGATTTAGATGGATAATCAATCAAGGTTTGATTTGCCGTGAACCAACTCATGTCCGGAGTGACTTCTGAGCCGAAAGGATGAATTCTAGAGTCGACTGATGATTGCGGGTATTCGCAAACAAATCGCATCATTAGGATCTAAATGGAAATGACAAGAGTAATGAAGATTACTAGACATATGGAATTGACCATGATGCAAGCTGGCTAGAATTTCAAGAACAATAGGCTACGAAGGACTTATTGGAAGATCGGATAGGATTTGAAAGTATTTCGTGAAACACATGAACAACTAGGGGTGAATGAATCCCCGGTGAGTGAGGAATTATTCATAGGTCTAATAATGTGGAAACGAGCTTCAAGGCAGTAGGCACAAAGGATTCTCGGAATATCGAAGAGTAATTCTTTGCATCTTGTAATAACAAGAGCAACTAGGAATAAATGTATGAATGACAAGTATACCTAGTTATCCATAAGAATTTATCGATGGTGGGGAATTGCAACCGCGATGGACACAAGGGTCTCGTGAAAAATATCAAAGAGTGTCTGGAAATGTCTTGAGATATCAAGGGATGATCTAGATTAAGTGGCTCTTTGGAATAAAGTTGTTGTGTGAACCTAGAGTTAGAGTTAACAAAATTTTAACACGAAGAGAAGACCAATCAGAATCCTAGAGTGAAGGAGAAGAATAAAAGATCCTAATCCCATTCATAGGTGATGTGGGCCCATAAGCAACACAACACACTTAGTAGTTTAGAAAATAGTTTTTCAAGTCTAGACTCAACATTGACCAAGGAGTTTGGAAGGGGTTTCCTACAGGCAGTCAACTCTAATACCAACTTGTGATGCGCCCGTTAAGAATCATGTAATAATCATACACGCATCATGCACGATCATGAATGATGACTCACTTCAATATCACAACACAACTCTAAGACACAAAAGATAAACATAAAACTTTATATTACAAGCACAGCTCACAAGGACCTATCAAACATCAGCCATCAAAGCAAATATCATCTGAGTACAAACATAGTTAGACAAGTTTTTCCTGAAGAAAATTGAGCAAAACAATGACACTAGATCAAAAGGCAAGGCCTCCTGCCTGGGACCTTCGGACTACTCCTGGTCGTAGATCTCCACATAGTAGCTAAGCTCGGGACCCTCTCGCTCCTGGGCTCCATCGTCTGATCGCAACATCCGGGAATAAGAAAAGAGGTAGCAAAGCAACCATGAGTACTCATCCAAAGTACTCGCAAGACTTACATAAGAACTATGCAAAGTATGCATCGGTGTCAAAGGAATGGGCTATATCTGTGGACTAAATTGCAGAAATGCCAGAATAATGGGGACAAGCTTATCTTATCAAAGAATACATCTTCCTGTAGCCATCATCTTCTAGCAGTAAAAGAGACGAGCATGTATATAATATTTAGTAACATGTATATATCAGCAACACCCAGAGATCCTTCCTCGACTACCCAGCAAGAAAGTGATCCCGGAGTAGTAAAACAATTAAGTAATACAATAGTATTTGGTTCTAGTTGTAGTAGATTAGCATACAACTCCAAGCATCCTATTACTATGGACATAACTATTTGAATAGATTACTTCACTGCAGGGGTGCACCATATTACCCAACACGGTCGATTATCTTTGGCTGGACACTTTTTTCTGGGTAATGCCCAGACTTGGCTGATCGACATCTTGTAGACCAACCTAGACTCCCGAGAGAGATCAACACACTAGTTTAAATCCTAAGTGCAAAGGGGTCATGGGCCCATCACCCAAAGCACTCCTGCATATGGCATGACTGGTCGGGGACTAATTCTAGCTACCTCTTTAAACAAAGTAGGTGCTTACAGATTACCCCAACAATCAGCCAGCCTCTTTGAACTATGATGTCTGGGTCTCTTTCGGAAGGAATGTGCGACGCCGAGGTTCCCATATACCATTATCATGTGTGGTGGTTAGTGCGTAAAGGCACGTAGCACAACTCAAATCAAATACACAAATCCGTTAGTGTATTATTAGCATCTCGCGGAGATGAACAAGGCCGTCGCACCGACTAGGTAAGTCGTGGGCCACGACCAGGGACCAGGCCCACCTATCTCCTAGGTGGTCTCCGCCTGCCCTATCGTTCCACCACATTATCTATCACGGGTACCGTTGGGGCTGACCCATCTTTATCGTTGTAATAGTCAAGGTTCAGGTCCATACCATCAAGATGAAACTGGAGGAATCACCCTTGATAGGTTTACCTTAATATACTGCATGACAGAGTCATCGCCTAGAGTGAAATACGAGCAATCACCCTCAGTAGATCACACTAGATGTGCTACACTACAGAGTCAGCATCGACAGTAAAATACAAGGAATCACCCTCGGTAGATCACACTTGATACGGCTCGATAGAGTCGTATAATTGTAAGGGCCTTTAGGTGTGTTCTGATTGCGGTACAGTGATCCATCATCTCGGTCAACCCAGATAGAATGGCATGGCGACACGGCCAAGGGTGTAGGGTCATGATAGAGGCAAAGGTGTCCCGTCTTTCGATGAGAATGTGATTATCATTTTGGATGAGTAGACTTTGACGATCCTACTATGAATGTGCGAGGACGTCGTGCCTTACCAATCGCTAAATCAACTCCGAGTGGTTATTGACCACGCCGGAGCACGATCAACCTGGCCACGAAGGTCTATTTCCTGCAAGAAAATGAAGAACAAGCAAGAAACAAAGATTGCAATCTGGATATTACGAACATAAGATGAAAGCTTTATTGATCAAGGTGGGGTTCTGTGACATCTTGGTCTAGTCATTGAACATAAACGAAATACGCGAAGTTGCAGCTGTGGTGAACTTTGATCTAAACAAAACCCAAAGTCTAACAGTGCCCTAAGGCTTGTATATATGGAGGAAGGGGGGATTTTGTGGCCCTTGGAGGAAGGGTCCGAAACCAACGCTAGCTCTTGTTTCCCCACACATGCAGACTCTAAAAACAACCTATACTCAAGTATTTCAAAATTACATGGGCCTGGCCCAATAATAAGGTGATGCACCACCTATAATAGCTTCTGGAAGAAATTTATGGAGTGACATCTTGTATATTTTGTCCGAGGCTTCATGCACTCATTATGGTGGCTTCAAAGTCCTGAAATCATCACTTTTAACTCTGTTCTTGTTACCCTTGCGCATGCCATCATCTCCATGCCTGATCTTGCTCCAATGTTCACCTTCTTGTCCAAGCTAGGCCCTTCATTTGTAAGCAAGACAAATGTATCCAATTTAGGCAGCATCATATTCTCATGAACATTAGAATCATTACCAAGAAATGAAAGTACCTGGTAATCTAATTGGCATGCGCGAGCTCTAGTAATTGGTCCAGTATGTATAGCAATAGGGATTGTGGGTGTAACAATGGTATTGATGTCCTCATCATCCTCCCCTTCTTGAAATGAAGTCGTCCTCGACGGAAGCTTATCTTCCTCACCCAAATAAAGCTTCAAATCTGCAATGTTAAAAGTGGGATTAACCCCAAAATCTGCAGGCAGCTCAAGTGTATATGCATTATCCTTTATTTTTCTATAACACCTTAAAAGGACCATCAGCGCGTGGCATTTGCTTTGATTTGCGCATATTGGGAAATCTATCCTTATGCAAATGTAACCAAACAAGATCTCTAGGTGCAAACACAACATGTTTTCCACCCTTATCTCCAACAAGTTTATATTTAGCATTCATACGCTCAATGTTCTCCTTAGTTAACTCATGCATTTTTAAGATCAATTCAGCTCATTGTTTAGCATCAAGATTAACCTTCTCCAAAGATGGAAGAGGCAGCAAATCAATAGGTGCACGAGGTAGGAAACCATACACAATTTCAAAAGGGCACATCTTAGTAGTAGAATGCAATGAACGATTATAAGCAAATTCAATATGAGGCAAGCATTCTTCCCACATTTTCTTATTATTCTTCAAAACAGCCCTAAGCATAGTAGACAATGTTCTATTGACTACTTCAGTTTGTCCATCTGTTTGGGGTGACAAGTAGTACTAAAAAGAAGTTTAGTCCCCAATGTAGCCCATAAACATCTCCAAAAGTGGCTAAGAAATTTAGTATCACGATTTGAAAAAATAGTATTTGGCAGACCATGCAAGCAAATAATCTCACGAAAGAACAAATCAGCAACATTAACAGCATCATCGCTTTTATGACATGGTATAAAGTGTGCCATTTTCGAAAATCTATCCACGACAAAAAATATGTTATACCTCCCCTTCTTTGTTCAAGGTAAACCTCAAACATAGTCCATAGATATATCCTCCCATGGAACACTAGGTACACGCAAAGGCATATATAAACCATGAGGATTAAGTCATGACTTAGCTTTTTGACCTGTAGTGCAACGAGCAACAAAACACTCAACATCACGTCTGTCATGGTGGAACACGATCACCTATGGGGCCATCAACCCCTTGTGGTTCGGCAAGGGGGAAGTTCACGTTGCACAAAGAGAAAAAGCCATGAAACAGCACAACAGAGGTGACGCTGGTGGTTTTTACCCAGGTTCGGGCCGTTGGGAAGCGTAAACCCTACTCTTGCTTTGGTGGATTGAGGGGAGGACAACGGTGAACACGCTGCACTCAAGCCCGGCAAGGTTGCCTCGGGGAGAGCGGCATTGTGTGTATGAGCATACAAGGGTCCTAATCCTTTTCTAGGTTGCCGTGGCCCTCCTTTTATAGGCTAAGGGGTAACCACAGTGGCAAAACAGTCATTATCTAGTGATTAGATAGCCAATAGTGCTATCATACCTAACTCTGGCAGTTAGGACAAAGTGCATTAAATGCACTGCTAGGTGTCACGCGGAGGATGCAGCCCGGCAAGCCTGCTGCGCCGCTTAATCATCTTCTGCCTGTCTGCTTGACATGTCTCTGGACAGGTGTCATATAGGGGTAATCTTCCTTCCAAATGGCTGCCACGTACCAAATAACGGCCACTTAAGCACTTGGGAGCTTGACACCGCACTGATAGATGACTTGCGTCATGGTGCAGTGGAGCGGTGGAGAATTGGCGGGGAGATTCGCCTTCAGCGGTCCTAGCAAGCCTGTCGGGGAAATCTTGGATTCGTCCTTGGGGAGGCCTTGACTTGACCAGGCTCGCCCGCCCGACAAGAGAGGTTTTCCCTTAGTGATGTCTTGTCGCTTTGGCTTGTCCTGGTCTTCTTGATCCTCCCTTTGATCCCTCAAAGATCTGTTTGTCTAGCTTGGTTTTGACTTGGATGTTTGGTGAAGTTTGCTTCCTTGCCGTCATGCCTGTGTATAGTCCAGGAAACATACATGAAGGTTTGTTGCACTGATAGGAGCCCCCAGGCCTGGTCCAAACGTGCTACCGAGCATCGTTGGGGTATGCCCTAGCAGGTACACAGCTAGGGCACTTCGAGATAATTTTCTTCTATTCCTTGATATTTTCCTTGCTTCTTCATTAACCTGTGCTTGAGTCAGTTTCCGGTTTTCTCGTGCTTCATGCGAGACGACGTGGGGGAATTTATGCCACGATCTATGGGCTACCCACGTCCCACGTTCATGGGGTGGTAGCTGCCATTTTGCTCGTTCTTCCACTCCCGCCATTTCTGCCACGTATGCCGCTTGCATTGCGCAGGGTTGGTGGCGGACGTAGAGGGTGCGGGAATGAGTGCCCTGGCAGAAAACCAGGTGCCATAGACAGGTGCAGGAGGGCGGTCTTGGTTCCCTGCACCATTGGTGACGCAGAGGGGCTAGATTTGTGGAGTGTGATTGAGGGAGTCCTGGATTAGGGGGTCTCTGGACAGCCGGACTATATCCTTTGGCCGGACTGTTGGACTATGAAGATACAAGATTGAAGACTTCATCCCGTGTTCGTATGTGACTCTTCTTAGCGTGGAAGGCAAGCTTGGCAATAAGGATGTGTAGATCTCCTCCCTTGTAACCGACTCTGGGTAACCCTAGCCCCCTCCGGTGTCTATATAAACCAGAGGGTTTAGTCCGTAGGACAACAACAATCATACCATAGGCTAGCTTCTAGGGTTTAGCCTCTCCGATCTCGTGGTAGATCAACTCTTGTAATACTCATATCATCAATATCAATCAAGCAGGACGTAGGGTATTACCTCCATCAAGAGGGCCCGAACCTGGGTAAACATCGTGTCCCCTGCCTCCTGTTACCGTCCGCCTTAGACGCACAGTTCGGGACCCCCTACCCGAGATCCTCCAGTTTTGACACCGACATTGGTGCTTTCATTGAGAGTTCCACTGTGTCGTCACCATAAGGCTTGATGGCTCCTTCGGTCATCAGTAATGATATGGTCCAGGATGAGGTTTTCCTCCCCGGGGAGATCTTCGTATTCAGCGGCTTCGCACTGCGGGCCAACTCACTTGGCCATCTGGAGCAGATCGAGTGCTACGCCCCTGGCCATCAGGTCAGGTTCGGAAACTTGAACTACGCTGCCGACATCCACGGAGACTTGATCTTCGACGGATTCGAGCCCATGTCAGGTGCGCCGCACAGTCATGACGAGCATGACGTAACTCTGCCGTCAGACAGTGTTCGGGAGATTGCATCTGCAATTACTCCGGCCCTAAATCCGGAGCAAATTGCACCATCCGAGGATGGGGGGATAGACCCCGCCATGGAGGCTGCACTCTCAGTGGCGATAGAGCCGGATACTGACTTCACCCCTTACGAGAGCCGTGTTGCCGAACCACTGGATTCGTCTCCAGCCGCGGACTCCGAGCCACCTGCGTCCATGCCTATCAAATCTGATTGGGCACCGATCATGGAGTTTACCTCCGCAGATATCTTTCAGCACTTGCCTTTCGGCGACGTGCTAAATTAATTAAGGTCCCTCTCCTTATCAGGAGAACCTTGGCCGAACTATGTCCGGCTAGAATGGGATGCGGACGATGAAGAAATTCGCTGCCCACCCACCACCCACTTAGTAGCCACTGTCGGCGATTTAATCGACATGCTCGACTTCGACTCCGAAGGCATCGACGGTATGGACGACGATGCAGGAGACGAACAGGAACCACCGCCCATAGGGCGCTGGACCGCCACCTCATCATATGATATATACATGGTGGACACCCCCAAAGAAGGCAATGGCGACGAGACAACGGAGGATGACCCCTCCAAGAAGCAACCCAAGTGCCGACGTCAGCGGCGCCGCTCTAAGTCCCGCCATAGCAAAAGTAGTGATACCGGCACAAGAGACAATAACACTCCGGACAGTGCCGAAGACGACAACAATCCCCTCCAGCACGATTTAGAGCGGGAGGACGAACAAGCTAGCCCTCCAAAGCGGGCAACAGACGGAGAATCGGAGGAGGACAATTACATGCCTCCCTACGAAGACGAGGTGAGCCTTGGCGATGAAGAATTTATCGTGCCTGAGGATCCCGTCGAGAGGAGCGCTTCAAGCGCTGGCTTATAGCCACATCAAATAGCTTGAAGAAAAAGCAACAACAACTTCAAGCTGATCAAGACTTGCTAGCAGACAGATGGACCAACGTCCTTGCGGCCGAGGAATACGAACTCGAGCGCCCAACCAAGAATTACCCAAAGTGTAGGTTGCTACCTCACCTCGAGGAGGAAGCATTGAAACCCACATCACCAGTGTACGATGCGGCTGATCGGCCACCTCGTGGCCGAGACAGAGAGGCATTTCAGCCCGAAGTCCAGCCCGCACTCCGCCGCCAACCAAATAAAAATACCAAGGCCCGGGGCAACACGCGGGACCTGCGAGATGTATTGAAAAGTAGGGCAAAACATGCAAGGTCGATATATGGATCACGAGCGTGCGCCAACGTGGGACGACGACCGTCACGCTGGATACACTAAAAGTAAATCCGGCCGGGCCAAATACAGCAGACAAGACTAATATGAACTGTGTCGTGATATAGCCTGGCACAGAGGCGCCGCACACCCCCTATGTTGCACTGATGAAGTTATGGATCACGAATTCCTGGAGGGTTTTAAACCCGTAAATATCAAATCGTATGATGGTACCACAGATCCCGCTGTATGGATCGAGGATTTCCTCCTCCACATCCACATGGCTCGCAGTGATGATCTGCATGCCATCAAGTACCTCCCACTAAAACTCAAAGGACCAGCTCGGCATTAGCTGAATAGCTTGCCAGCAGACTCCGTCGGCAGTTGGGAGGATTTGGAAGATGCATTCCTTGACAGCTTCCAGAGCACTTATGTGCGACCACCAGATGCTGACAACTTGAGCCATATAACTCAGCAGCCAGGGGAATCGGCCTGGCAATTCTAGACACGGTTCCTAACTAAGAAACACCAAATTGTCGACTGTCCAGATGCAGAGGCCTTAGCGGCATTTAAGCATAACATCCGTCACGAGTGGCTCACCCGGCACCTTGGCTAGGAGAAGCCGAAGTCCATGGATGCCCTCACGACACTCATGACCCGCTTTTACGTGGGCGAGGATAGCTGGTTGGCTCGCAGCAACAACACATCAAGGAATTCGGGCACTTCGGATACTAAAGTAGCCAACGGCGGACCACGTCGTAACAAACACAAGTGCCACAGCAACGGCGATAACGCTGATGATACGACATTCAATGCAGGATTCAAAGGCTCTAAATCCGGTCAGCGAAAAAAGGCATTCAAAAGAAGTACTTCGGGCCCGTCCAGTTTGGATCGCATACTCGATCGCTTGTGTCAAATCCACGGCACCCCCGATAAGCCAGCCAATCACACCAACAGAGAATGTTGGGTGTTCAAGCAGGCCGGCAAGTTGAATGCTGAAAACAAGGACAAGGGTCTGCATAGCAATGACGAGGAGGAGTCCCGGCCACCGAACACGGAAGGACAGAAGTGGTTCCCCCCACAATTGAAGACGGTGAACATGATATACGCAACCCACATTCCCAAGAGGGAACGGAAGCGTGCACTAAGGGACGTCTATGCGATGGAGCCCGTCGCCCCAAAGTTCAACCCATGGTCCTCTTGTCTGATCACCTTCGATCGTAGGGACCACCCCACTAGTATCCGTCATGGCGGATCCGCCGCATTGGTCCTAGACCCCATCATCGACGGATTTCACCTCACTTGAGTCCTTATGGACGGCGGCAGCAGCCTGAACCTGCTCTATCAGGATATAGTGCGCAAAATGGGTATAGATCCCTTGAGGATCAAACCCACCAGAACCACCTTTAAGGGCGTCATCCCAGGTGTAGAGGCCCATTGCACGGGCTCAATCACACTGGAAGTGGTCTTCGGATCTCCGGACAACTTCTGAAGCGAGGAGTTAATCTTCGATATCGTCCCGTTCCGCAGTGGCTATCACGCACTGCTCAGGCGAACCGCATTTGCAAAATTCAATGCGGTACCGCATTACGCATACCTCAAGCTCAAGATGCCAGGACCTAGGGGGGTCATAACAATCAATGGAAACACAGAACGCTCGCTCCACACGGAAGAGCACATTGCGGCCCTTGCAGCAGAAGCACAAAGCAGCCTTTTAAGGCAAACCACCAATTCGGCGATACAGCCCCCCGATACCGTCAAGCGAGTCCGGAGTAACCTGCAACAGGATCGCCTGGCACGTTCAGAGCTCGCATAGCAATTCGGCTCCCGTCCCAGTCCCAATCAAGTGACGAAATCCGTGCCGCGTGTACATAATTACGCACTAAAAATACCATGGGCATAGGCGGGGGCACGATCAGGGCACGTCCCGCAATGCGGCTTAACTGCCCTAGGGGCTGCATACCTTTATCATTTTTTCTCTTTCAGGACCTTACCCCCTGGAAGCCCTTTCCGGCAGTATGATTGCCGGACACATTATGGGAAGAAACAACCAAGGAGGCAAGAAGCTAAGATGTACAAGGGAACCCCCAGGTGGTCTCTAATAACAATCAATACACTCGCTTTTTACTACCCATATGCAGCTTTCCCTTGAACAGGACATGTTAAATAGTCCTATCTTTTGCTTATTGCACTACTTGTATCAGTACGCTTCGACATATTATTTAAATAATAATGCATAGCATTAGTCTATTATTGCATCATCCATCCTTTTTATGTATATGTTCATTTATGACAACTTGCACCCATACATTCTGGTACGACCAGTATGCCAGGGGCTTTCGTTTACCCCATAATACGGCGTGAGAAGTCCGAACACTTTCGACAGTGCGGCACCCCGAACTTATAGCATTATATGCATCAGCTCCGAATCATGTCTTGGGTCAATAGTTGGGTTTGCCCGGCTCCCATGTTTTGGTACCTAACGTTCCACTATATCGGATAAGGTAGCACTGGGAGAACTACTGCGATTGTGTCCCGGTTCTTCCGGACAAGCACCTCAGTAGAGAAAGCCGAAAACTGACCGTCATGATAAGGCGAGAGCTGGTCGCTGTTCGAGAGGTCTCAAGTCCTTAAAGACTTTTTCCGCTTCGGGCGAGGAGTTGGCCTTGCCCGACTTAGACGTATATAGCACCCCAAATTCAGCCTTCCGAATACTAGGGGCTTCGCCAAAATTTAAAATTGTAGACTTCTATGGCTAAGTGAGAGTGATAAAGCCTTATAGTCTGATTGCCTGGTTCGTTGTGCTGAACACCTCCCCCGAAGGACCCAAAATTGGGATAAAGAGTGCTCAAGTTTATCCCGAACACCCCAGTAATAGTTACATGGGGGCAGAAGCCGACAACCGGCCAACTCTCAGATTTTATAAACGGCTGCACAGAAGGTAATATTTTAAATTCAAAAAGCATTGCATAGCGCAAATGAGCTCGTTTCACATTACAGGATCACACGAGCATGTTCATTCAAAAATTACATCTTTGGCACATTCATCCGCCACAAGGTGGGAACCCTTCAGGACACTGTCATAATACATTTCGGGGCAGCGATGCTCCTTGCCCTCCGGCGGCCCCTCCTTCACTAGCTTCACGGCGTACAGCTTCGCCCAGTGCACCTTTGCCCGGGCAAAAGCCCTGCGCGCACCCTCGATGCAGACGGACCGCCTTATGACTTCGAGTCGTGGGCAGGCATCCACAAGCCGCCTCACCAGACCGAAGTAGCTGCTAGGTAGGGGATCGCCAGCCCACATCCAGACTATAAGACCCTTCATGGCCTGTTCAGCCGCCTTGTGAAGCTCGACCAGTTGCTTCAGCTGGTCGCTCAAGGGAATTGGGTGTTCGGTCCTAGTATACTGAGACCAGAACAACTTTTCCGTTGAGCTCCCCTCTTCAGATCGGTAAAACTCTGCGGCATCAAGCACACTGCGGGGAAGATCTACGAACGCTCCTGGAGAGCTCCGAATTCGGGTAAGTAAAAGGAAAGTTTCTTTCACACGCTTGCTTTGCATAATAAATGCCTTACCCGCCGCTATCTTCTTCACCGCCTCAATCTCCTGGAGGGCCTTGTGGGCTTCAGCCTTGGCGCTCTGTGCGCTTTCGAGCGCCTTTACAAGCTCGGACTCTCGTGTCTTAGAGTCCAGCTCCAAGGACTCGTGTTTTTTGGCAAGAGCCTCGAGCTCTTGCTGCACCTCGCCTACCCGGGCTTCTTGCTTTTCCCGGTCAATGCGCTCCTTGGCCGCTTTGTCTTCGGCCTCGGACAGCGCCTTCTTCAGGGTCGCCACCTCGATCGTGGCCCCTGGCAAATTCACGATGATCCTGTTATTTTATAACCAAATTTCTTCTTAATATATAGACAAGGTATTGCTTACCTTTGCTCTCCTCGAGCTGCCTCTTGATAAGGCTGAGCTCGTCCTCGTACCGCTCAAGGTCCTGCTTCAGCGCAGTGACCTCCGCAGTACGTGCGGCAGCGGCCAGCAGTGAAGCCTGCATATGCACATAGACATATTCTGATTAGACTCCTGAGTCATTATTTGATCCTCTATTCGGCCTTTCTTTGCGAATGCCAAACATAGCATCAGGGGCTACTGTCTATGCGGTAATATCTTTCCTATATTTTGATTGCTTACCTCAAAGCCTGTTTGGAGGCTAGCACAAGCTTCGGTTAGTTCGTTTTTGGCGGACTGAACTTTCTCGATCACCGCACTCATGATAGTGTGGTGCTCTTCGTCGATGGAAGCGCCACGAAGCGCTTCCAGCAAGTTGTCTGGTGCCTCTGGATGGACAGAGGCCACCAACACAGGCGGCTTGCCCCTCTTAACGAGGGGTCACCTGCCGGAGTCCGGAACCATCGAAGGTTCCGGCGCAGTGTTCGGCTGGGGGCCGAACTTGGAGCCCGTGGGAGTTTTGCTCCCTTTGCGCCCAGGGTCCGGAAGGTCGCCTCGAGGCACCCCCAGGACTACCTCCCCTTGGCTCGGTGCCTTTTGAGACAACACCTCGACGGTGTCCGTAGGGCAAGGGTGGAGGCGGTCGGAAGTGAATCGCTATTCATATCCGACGAGTCCAAAGAACCGTCCGACGAAGATACGTCGATACGGGCTCGGGACGGACTGCATAATCATATTCGGCGTAAGGAGAAGCAGTGCAATAAAACATACCATGAATTACTATGGTATCCGGATACTTACGACTTCGCCAGGGGCTTGTCCCTGGGTAACCACTCGCCATCGTTGTGGGCGGCCGTCATGGAGCAGTCCGGAAGGAGGGTCCTTCCCTTCTTGGGCCCTTCGGCCTCCCCAGTTGGGGCGGCCTTCCTTTTCTTGTCTCCCCCGGCTGGGGGGAGAACTTTCCTCTTCCTCCTCCTCGTTTTTGTGGGAGGAGGGCGCGTCGGAGTTACCGGACGAAGAGTCCGACACAACCTTGCGCCGGAGACCCTTTCGGGTCCCCGCGGCCTTCTTCTTGGCCTTCTTCGCTGGCACCTCGTAAGGCGCCGGAACCAGCATCTCCATTAGGAGAGCATCTGCAGGATCTTCAGGCAGGGGGCTGGGCAATCGATCTGCTCCACTGTCTCTACCCAGTCCTGTTATTGGCATAGAAGCTTAGATCCTGCACATGATTAAGCGGGGGCAAATAACTATCCTGCGAGATATAAAAACTTACCGGATTGGCATGGCGCTTTGCGCTGAGTCCGCGGTCTTCGGTATGGGGAGGAGGTACCTCGGCGCCCTTGAACAACACCTTCCAGATGTCCTTGTGCATCGTGTCGAAGAGCTCTCCCAGCGTCTGGTGCTTGGCCGGGTCGATCTCCCACAAATTGAATACCCATCGTTGACACGGGAGAATCCGGCGGAAGAGCATGACCCGGACCACGTTGACGAGCTTGATTTTCTTGCTCATCATGTTCTTGATGCAAGTTTGGAGTCCGGTCAGCTCTACCGGGGAACCCCGGGACACGCTCTTCTCTTTCCAGGAGGTGAGCCGCGTGGGGATTCCAGATCGGAATTCAGGGGCCACCACCCAGTTGGTGTCGCGCGGCTCGGTGATGTAGAACCACCCCGATTGCCATCCCTTTATGGTATCCACATAGGAGCCTTCGAGCCAGGTGACGTTAGGCATTTTGCCCACCATGGCGCTTCCGCACTCCGCTTGCTGGCCGACCACCACCTTATGTTTAACATTGAAGGTCTTCAGCCATAGGCCGAAGTGGGGCCAGATGCGGAGGAAGGCCTCGCACACGGCGATAAACGTCGAGATGTTGAGGATGAAATTGGGGGCCAGATCATGAAAATCCAGCCCGTAGTAGAACATGAGCCCGCAGACGAACGGGTGAAGTGGAAATCCTAGTTCGCAGACAAAATGGGTAAGGAAAACTACCCTCTCGTGGGGTGCGGGCGTAGGGATGATCTGCCCTGCATCTCGCAGCCGGTGTGCAATGTCTGCGGCCAGATATCTGGCTTCCCGTAGTTTTGCAATGTTCTCCTCCGTGACGGAGGAGACCATCCACTTGCGTCCCGCTCCGGACATGCCTGGAGTGGTTTGAGGAGAAAGATGCGAACTTGGGCGCTCGAGCTCGAGTGCGCAAGAATGGATAAGCCAGGAGGAAGAAGGCGTGGGTAAAAAGGGTGAATCTTTGTCCCTTTATAAGGGCGGAAGAGGCAATGCGCCTCCCCACTTGCCTGGTAAAATCGCTTATTCCCCGAGCGCCTTAATTGATGGCACGGTTGGGTTACCCATGTCCGTATTGATGAGAATCCCGTAATAAGGGGGACACGATCTCTGCTTCGACAAGACATGTCAAGAAAACCGCCTCGCGATATGTGTAGTGCTGGTTGAGAAAAACGGTTCGAATAATGACCGAGCCATGACATGATGTCATGTTGTTGAACGCGTCAGCAGATTGGATTTGTGGAAATATTATTCTCTCTACGGTAGTATGTGGAACTTGTTTTGAAGAGCCGGACACTATCCTTGTGTTCAAAATCTTCTATGGAGTATTCGGAGGAAGTACGCACCTTGCAATGCCGAAGACGAATCTGCGCGCCGGACTCATCGTCATTGAAGCCTGGTTCAGGGGCTACTGAGGGAGTCCTGGATTAGGGGGTCTCCGGACAGCCGGACTATATCCTTTGGCCGGACTGTTGGACTATGAAGATACAAGATTGAAGACTCCGTCCCGTGTCCGGATGGGACTCTTCTTGGCGTGGAAGGCAAGCTTGGCAATACGGATATGTAGATCTCCTCCCTTGTAACCGACTCTGTGTAACCCTAGCCCCCTCCGGTGTCTATATAAACCGGAGGGTTTAGTCCATAGGGCAACAACAATCATACCATAGGCTAGCTTCTAGGGTTTAGCCTCTCCGATCTCGTGGTAGATCAACTCTTGTAATACTCATATCATCAATATCAATCAAGCAGGACGTAGGGTATTACCTCCATCAAGAGGGCCTGAACCTGGGTAAACATCGTGTCCCCTGCCTCCTGTTACCATCCGCCTTAGACGCACAGTTTGGGACCCCCTACCCGAGATCCACCAGTTTTGACACCGACAGTGGTGGTTGCCTCTTAGGCGAGGAGTTAGTCCCTGGCCACGTTCGCCTATAAAAGGGAACGCAGGCCAAGTGCTTACTCACATACTTCTCCTCCTTCTTCCTTCTAGCATCTTTTCTCCACCATGGCAAGGGGAAGAGGGTGTGGTGGTACTCAAGTGTTGGCGATGAGAGTTTCTGCTCGACAGCGCCTCCCTCCTCCCGCTGGGGACGCAGGGGCGGAGCCCATCATGACAGTAGGTGGTAGAGGACGTGGACGCAGCCGTCGTGGCACCCGGGGTCAAGGAGGATTGGGTGGTGCTTTGGTTGCCCCTCCTCTAGTTGCCGTGGGTCCGAACGAAGGCCACCTTGGGGACCAGCCACTGGAATTCATTGTCAATCTGTTTGGGCCTCCACGCAGCCATCTCCGGCTTCCAACTCCATTCGCAAGGGTGATGGAGGTTGAACAGCCGCCAGGACTGAGGTTGCACATGAGGGGCTGCTGTAATGGCAGCATGCAGGCAGACGTAGAGTTCCCTACACCTTATGTCATGCTTCTCCGGCGCAGCTGGAAGACCTTTGCTCGCACCCATAACTTGGTTGCAGGGCACGTCCTTCACTTCAAGTTATTGGATGCCGCCCTACTCTCCAACAAGGTCTTTGGGCGTCCGGGTGCTCGCTTAGGGTGCTGCACGGAGAGATCGACCAATGATGAAAGCTCCTCCTCGAGTGACAGCAACGAGGAGGACAGTGACGGCGATGACGACGACACCGATGGGGAGGACTCCGGCTCCGACTCTGGCTGAATACTAGCCGCACCATCACTGTCAGCAGGGGGCCGGCGGCACCACCATCTACACCTGCATCTTCTCCCTGGCAAGGAGATTTGCCGGGGTGTTGGGTGTGGACGGTGTCATCGCCTCCTCCAGCAGTCTTCCAGCTGGACCTCGGCAGGCTTCCCCGTGGACTCCGGTTTCGTCTTCCTTGCCAGTGTCCATGCTGCCACGCCCTGCTAGCCCTGGTGGCTGTGACCAGGGCATCGCCTAGCCGCTCTCTCCGTCCTCGCCTTCGTCCATGCACTCCCCATCTTGTCAGGTTGCGTCACACAAAACCCTGACGGGTTCAAGCTGGGCTTCTGCCCAGGCACTCCTTTTGCCCTCTTTGCATCCCAGTATAGTTCCTAGGAGGAGAGGGACAAGAAAGGGATTACGGGGCACTTGCCAAACTTTAGTCTGAAAATATGAAATTTCTTTTATCCATGTTCAAACTATGTAAGGTTTGTACTTGTTTATCTGCATATTAATGAAAAAAGACATTCTTGTCGGGTACTTGTGCATGTACTATATCCATGCAGAGGTGGAACGCCTATACTTTCAAGTAAACAAGTTTTTCCGGCAAGCTATCTTGTCGGTGCCTTCCGTCGTTGCTGCGTGAGCTTGGCCCGCCCGGCTCAAAACTATGGAAGGGAACCAACCCCATGTTGAACTTTCTCTGTCAAATGCCACTATAACCAATTTCACCGAAACAACATGTCGATCAAAGAATGGGATCACAAATGTTTTCAAAAGTTACAAGGGTTTTCTACGCACAAGTCTTCCTCTTATAGAGACATGTTATGGATAAAAGGAAACTTATCTGTTTGGTCTGTCGGGGATCGATATGTAAGCTTGTTTTCGTCTCTTCTTCCGGGAATCAAGTCCGCAGCAAGAGCCATGTAGTTAGTGCAGAGGACAACATAGCAGCATGTGATCTCATCTAAATGATCATGGCAAATCTATGTTAACTAATGATGCATGCAAGTTATTAGGGTGCCAGTGCTTCGTTTTATTATCTGTCCTCAGGGTTTGCGCCCGGCTTCGTATAAAGGGTTACATGTGCATCCGCAAGGCTTGTACAAAAGGGTGGCTGCCGGGGCTGGGCCTGGCAGACGCACCTTACGGGTAGAACTTGCGACGATGCTCAATATTCCATCAATTTTGCATTTTGATGCCATCTTCGGTCTCCAGACGGACTGCACTGGGTCTGGTGACTCGTACTACCCTGTAAGGGCCTTTCCACTTCGGCGTCAACTTGTTAGTACCCTTGGCGGACTGAACACGCCTAAGGACAAGGTTACCTTCTCAAGGCTCCGGCATGGACCCTGCGGATGTGATAGTGGCATAGGGCTTACTGGTAGCGTGCAGCACACACAGTAGCCCGGAGACGGTCCTCGTCAAGGAGCACGGCATCGTCATGCTGGTGCTGCTCTTGCTCTACTTCATCATAGGCAAATACTCGAGGCGGCCCGTATATGAGTTCCGTGGGGAGCACTACTTCTGCCCCATAGACTAGGGAGAAGGGAGTCTGGCCGGTAGCTCGATTTGGTGTCGTACAGAGGGACCAAAGAACCACCGACAGCTCGTCGATCTATCATCTTCCGCACTTTTGCAACTTACCAAAAGTCCTTGTCTTGATCCCAAGCAGCACTTCAGTGTTCATCCTCTCAGCCTGTCCATTGCTCCTGGGATGAGCAATGATGTCTACTATGCAACTTTATTCTTGTAGACACGTGTTGAGCCTCCAAGCATAGAGTTTTGTAGGATAGTAGCAATTTTCCCTCAAGTGGATAACCTAAGGTTTACCAATCCGTGGGAGGTGTAGCCTGAAGATGGTCTCTCTCAAACGACCCTGCAACCAAATACAAGAAATCTCTTGTGTCGCCAACACACCCAATACAATGGCAAATTGTATAGGTGCACTAGTTTGGCGAAGGGAAGGTGATAAAAGTGTAATATTGATGGTAGAAATGTATTTTTATAATCTGAATAAATAAAAATAGCAAGGTCGCAAATAGTAAACAGGCACAAAAACAGTATTGCAATGCTTTAAAATGAGGTCTAGAGTCCGTACTTTCGCTAGTGCAATCTCTCAGCAGTGCTAATATAATTGGATCATATAACCATCCCTCAACGTGCAACAAAGAATCACTCCAAAGTTCCTATCTAGTAGAGAATATACATTGAAATCATTTGTAGGGTACGAAACCACCTCGAAGCTACTCTTTCCGATTGATCTATCCAAGAGTTCGTACTAAAATAACACCAAATAATTTCAGATTCATAATACTCAATCCAACACAAAGAACTTCAAAGAGTGCCCCAAGATTTCTACCGGAGAAACAAAAGACGAGAACGTGCATCAAACCCTATGCATAGATTACCCCAATGTCACCGCGGGAATCCGTAAGTTGAGTGCCAAAACACATATCAAGTGAGTCAATATGATACCCCATTGTCACCACAAGTATTCATATGCAAGATATATATCGAGTGCTCTCAAATCCATAAAAGTATTCAATCCAATAACAAAAAAAATCTCAAAGGGGAAACTCACTTCATCACAACAAGATATAGAGGGGAAAACACCATATGATCCGACTATATTAACAAAGCCTGCGATACATCAAGATCATGACATCTCAAGAACACGAGAGAGAGAGATTAAACACATAGCTACTGGTACAAACCCTTGGCCCCGAAGGTGGACTACTCCCTACTCATTGTGGTGGCCGCCGGGATGATGAAGATGGTCACCGGTGGTGATTCCCCCTCCGGCAGGATGCCAGAATGGGGTCTAGATTGGTTTTTGGTGGCTACAGAGCCTTGTGGTGGCGAAACTTCTGATCTAGGTTAGCCCCCGAAGGTTTTTGGAATATTTGAGAATTTATAGGGTAAATAGGGGGTGCAGGAGGCCACCGAGGTGGGCACAACCCACTTGCGTGCACCTGGGCCCCTAGGCGCACCCTGGTGGGATGTTCCCCCCTCGGGACACCCCTAGGTGCTGCTCTGGCCCATCAGGAGTCTTCTGGTCCATAAAAAATCCACAAAAAGTTTCACGGTGTTTGGACTCCGTTTGATATTGATTTCCTATGATGTAGAAAACAAGCAAAAAAACAGCAACTATTACTAGGCACTGGGTCAATAGGTTAGTCCCAAGAAATGATATAAAGTTTCTATAAAATGATTGCGAAACATCCAAGAATGATAATATAACAGCATTAATACTTCATAAATTATAGATATGTTGGAGACGTATCAAGCAACAGAGGCGAATGAAACTTTACTTACGAGGGTTTGAACGTATTGCATGAAGGCGCGACTTGTAAATTGGGTGCCATTGTTAGTGATGACTCTGGTGGGTACTCCGGAATGGCACACCAATCCTTTCCAGAACTTGATAGCTGATTGTGCGGTTACCTTTCTCACAGGCTCCACTTTCATCCACTTTGTAAACTTGTCGACTGTGACATACAAGAATTCAAAGCCCCCGGTAGCATGGGGGAAGGTGCCCCAGATGTCGAGCCCCCAGACCGAAAATGGCCATGACAAAGGGATCATCTGGAGAGCTTGAGCAGGTTCATGGTTGTTCTTGGAGTGGAACTAGCAGGCTTCACATCTGGTGACTAGCTCAATTGCATCTTGGAGGGTCGTGGGCCAGTAGAAACCTTGCCAGAAAGCTTTTCCGACCAAGGATCTTGATCCAATATGGGAGCCGCACACGCCATTGTGTGTTTCTGCCAACAGTTCCTTCCCATCTTCCCGGCAAATGCACTTCAATTTCACACCATTGGGCTTTTCTTCTATACAATGTGTCATTGACAAATTGGTACATACTAGCCCTTCGGGCTACTCTTTTGGCTTCTTCTTGTTCCTCGGGAAGTTCTCCAGTTTGGAGGAAGTGGACTATGTGTCATGCCCAAGTTGGAGCTTGAGGCTCAACAAGAAGGACAAATGGCACCTTCTCATTCGTGGGAGTGCATATCTCAACCGCAAGAACCTGTGGTTCAGCGGGAGGGTGCTGATCACCAGGCGAATTGGAGTTATCCCCGGCAGCCTCCCCACTGGGGGTTTTGGGAAGCCCTGCCGGGAGATGCTTGCCGGAGTCCAATTTCCTCCTTTTTCTGGCCATCATTGTCGGGGATACTGAGGGTTGAGTCAGGTGGAGAACAAAAGTTCCTGGTTCCACAGGAAGTTTTTGTGCAGTGCACTTTGAAAGATGGTTAGCAATGTTGTTTTCTGCACGCGACACGTGCTGTGCTTGTAATCCATCAAAATGCTCTTCCATCTTCCTCACTTCCTCTACTCATGCTTCCATTAATGGGCACTAGTAATCCTTATTTACGAATGATCAAGTGAATCAATATGATACCCCATTGTCACCACGAGTATTCATATGCAAGACATATATCAAGTGCTCTCAAATCCATAAAATTCTCTTCCATGAATGATCAACTTCTTGATTCCCAACTCCTTTGCAATTCTGAGCCTGACAAGGAGCCCTTCATATTCCGAAGTGTTGTTGGTGGCTTTCTCCCAGAGAAATGCATTTGGATGACATATTTGATGTGTTCTCTAGTGGGCGCAATAGGAGCATGCCAGCCCCTGTGCCATGTAACGAGAAGGCACCATCAAAATACATGATCCATTCTTGGGGCGCCTCCTTGCCGGGGATAAATGTTTATGGGGTCTCTTCATCTGGAGTGAGTGTCCATTCTGCAATGAACTCCACCAGTGCCTTACTATGAATGGTTGAGGTACTCTCATACTTCAGAACAAAACTTGACAACTCTAACGCCCATTCAACTATTCTACCGGTGTCCTTAGGTTCCCTCGGTATGCGTTGCAAAGGGAAATGAGTGACAAATGTGATCTCGTGGGCTTGGAAGTAGTGGCGCTGTTTCCTTGAGGCCATGATGAGGCCAAAGATTAACTTTTGCACTCCAGAGTACCTTGACCTAGCCCCTGTAATAGGGAGCTAACAAAGTAAACTGGCCGCTGCACTACCTTTTTCTTTGCCATGGCTTCAGAATTGCTACTACCAGCTTGCCATGTTTCTCCCTGATCTGCATCCAACCTTGCCGTGACTGGTCCAGTTTCTTCTTCGGGGAGGCCAGTAGCTGCGGATGTTCCTTCATCCGCTTCCCGCTGCGCCACCAGTGTTGCAATAACCACTTTATTGGTTGCTTCTAAGTATAGCAGCAACGACTCTTGTGGTTTAGAAGCAACCAAGGTGGGAGCAGAGGAAAGATAAACTTTTGGATCTCGTAGCGCTGCTTCTTCCTCTAGGGTCCACTTCATTGGCCCTGCCTTCTTCAGTATTTTGAAGAATGGCAGGGCGCGCTCTGTAGACTTGGAAATGAACCTACTCAATGCAACAACACATCTAGTTAAATGCCTCATGACCTTGACTGTCTTGGGTGCTTGAATCTTCTCAATCGCTCTGATCTTGTCAGGGTTGGCATCTATCCCTCGGTGAGATACAAAGAAGCCAAGTAGCTTTCCGGAGGGAACGCCAAACACACACTTCTCAGGGTTCAACTTCAAGTTGATCTTGCGCAGGTTTGCAAAGGTCTCTTCCATGTCCTGAATAAGTATTGATTTGTCCTTGGTTTTGACCACTATATCATCCATGTAAGCTTCAATATTCCTATGCAACTGAGGCTCAAACCCAATTTGTAATGCTCTTGCAAAAGTGGATCCAGTGCTCTTGAGCCCGAAGGGCATCCGCACAAACCAGTACATGCCACATGGGGTTATGAACGTTGTCTTATCCTCATCTTCCTTGGACATGAATATCCGATGGTATCCGGAATATGCATCCAAAAAGGAAAGCATATCACACCCAAAAGTGGAATCGACAACCTGGTCGATGCACGGCAAGGGGAAAGGGTCCTATGGGCATGCCTTGTTCAGATCTGTGAAGTCTATGCAAAGCCTCCAGTTCCCATTCGCCTTGCGCACCACCACCGGGTTTACGAACCACGTCGGATGCAATACTCCTCTGACCAAACCAGTCGCTTCAAATTTCTTGATATCTTCGGTAATGAATTTCTACCGCTCCAAAGCTTGCTTCCTGACCTTCTGCTTGATGGGTAGAGCATGAGGGCAGACAACAAGGTGGTGCTCGAGTACCTCCCTGGGAACACCGGGGATGTCAGATGGTTGCCAAGCAAACACATCGACATTCGCCCGCGAGAAGGCAATGAGTGTGCTTTCCTATTTGTCATCAAGGTTGGAGTTGATGGTGAACATACCATTAGCCCCATCCAGCGCCGCCGGGACCTTCTTTACAGCAGGCGAGCCAACTTTGGATATCTTTCTAGTGGAACTCTCTAGCAATTCATCGACATGTGCAGCACACTTCGGAGAGGCACACTTCCCGGATTCCTTGCCAGCATCCATGCTAGCCTTCTTTCCTTTCTTGTTCTCCTTGGCGGGAGCTGCAACTTCTACGGCTTCGGCAGCGACTGCATCTCGGTACATCTTATCCATGCATATGATTGCATCTTTCTTGTCGGACGGGATGGAAATGACACCCATTGGCCCTGGCATTTTCAGAGTGTTCTATGCATGGTGAGATGCCGCCATGAACTTAGCCAGAGCTGGACGACCAAGAATCCCATTGTATGGCAAGGGGGGCTTGACCACATCAAACAGAACCTTCTCGGTTCGGTACTTTAGTTCTCCGCCAAACATCACCGGCAACGTAATCTTCCCCATAGGATGACTCCTGCTGGGGTTGATTCCTTGAAATGTGCCAGTAATCTTGAGCTCTTCATATGATATCTGAAGCTTGCGAATCACCTTGGCGGAAATCATATTCAACCCCGCCCAATCGTCAACTAGCAACTTTGTGACCTTGAGGTTGCGGATTGTTGGCGAAACCAACAACGGCAAACACCCTACCGCAGTGGTGCGGTTAGGGTGATCGTCTTCATCAAAGATGATAGGCATGCAGGACCATTTCAACGGTTTCCGAGAATCTGTTGTTGGCTCTACAACATTGACCTCACGCACCCACTGTTTGACTTGGCGGTGAGAGGAGTGCAAAGATGCGCCTCCATCAATGCACAGGGCCTCACTTGCTTTCTGGAACTGTTGCTCACGGGTATTCTCCTCATCCCCTTCATCACTTTCATCATCGCCCTCCTTATTTTCACGGCCTCAAGCACGCTTTTGTTTCTGCTGGGGAGTCTTGCCACAGGGGCCCCCTCTACCGCCTCGGCCCTTCTCGCCAGCACCTTCTTGGTCTCTCTCCTTGTCTCGCTTCTCATAGGCCTTCTGCTTCTTGACAAGTTGCTCAACTTGATGACACTCTTGGAGATCATGGCCCTTGCTTCAATGGATCTTGCAGTATGTCCCGTCGGTCTACCCGGCTTTTTCGGCCGCCGTAGCCTCCCAGCAATCAGTGCACGCGGAAACTTCCTTGTTGGAGGCTTCGGTCTTGGCTTTCTTGCTGGTACTAGGGGTGCCAGAACCCTCAACAGCCAGTACCGCCTTCTCTTTACGCTTTTTCCTGCGCGTTTTATTCTTCCTCTTCGGGTTAGTGGCATCGTCGTCATCCTCTGAGTCAACTTCAATGTTATCTTCTTCTCCGGGGAGTCGCCTTCCTTCCTCCTTACGGGCGCACTTATCTGCCAAGGTGTATAGCTCATTCAAAGTATTGGGCAACCAGATGTTCGTCTTGGAACGTATCCTCCTGTTGCGCACATTTGATTGGAATGCGACAATTATAGCTGCCGGATGGATATCTGTAATGTTCCGGTGCACCCGGCTAAACCTTTGCATGTACTTCCGCAAACTTTCCACTTCCTTCAGTGGAAGGAGTTGCAAGTCGCTAGGCCGCCCAGGCTCTTGGTGGCCGCCCGTGAAAGCACTGATATGTCTCCAATGTATCTATAATTAATGAAGTATTCATGCTGTTATATTATCATTCTTGGATGCTTTACAATCATTTTATAGAAACTTTATATCATTTTTTGGGACTAACTTATTGACCCAGTGCCAGTTGCTATTTTTTGCTTTTTTTTACACCGCATAAACGTAGTCCAAACACCGCGAAACTTTTTGGAGATTTTTTATGGACCAGAACACCCAGGATGGGCCAGAGAGGCACCTGGGGATGCCCCAAGGGGGGCACAACCCACCAGGCCGTGCCTGGGGGCCCAGGCATGCCCATGTGGGTTGTGCCCACCTCGGTGGCCTCCCGCACTCCCTATTTACCCTATAAATTCACAAATATTCCAAAAACCCTCGGGCATAACCTAGATCAGAAGTTCCGCCGACGCAAGCCTCTGTAGCCGCCAAAAACCAATCTAGACCCCGTTCCGACACCCTGCCGAAGGGGGAATCATCTCCGGTGGCCATCTTCATCATCCCAGCAGCCACCACAATGAGGAGGGAGTAGTCCACCCTCAGGGCTGGGGGTTTGTACTAGTAGCTATGTGTTTAATCTCTCTCTCTCTCTCTCGTGTTCTTGAGATGTCACGATCTTGATGTATCGCGGGCTTTGTTAATATAGTCGGATCATATGGTGTTTTCCCCTCTCTATCCTATTGTGATGAATTGAGGTTTACCCTTTGAGATTTTGTTGTTATCAGGTTGAATACTTTTATGGATTTGAGAGCACTTGATATATGTCTTGCATATGAATACTCATGGTGACAATGGGGTATCATATTGATTCACTTGATATGTGTTTTGGCACTCAACTTGCGGATTCCCGTGGTGACATTGGGGTAATCTATGCATAAGGGTTGATGCACGTTCTTGTCTTTTGTTTCTCCGGTAGAAATCTTGGGGCACTCTTTGAGGTTCTTTATGTTGGATTGAGTATTATGAATCTGAAATTATTTGGTGTTATTTTAGTACGAACTCTTGGATAGATCGATCGAAAGAATAGCTTCGAGGTGGTTTCGTACCCTACAAATGATTTCTTCTTATGTTCTCCGCTAGATAAGAACTTTGTAGTGATTCTTCGTTGCATGTTGAGGGATGGTTATGTGATTCCAATTATATTAGCATTGTTGAGAGATTGCACTAGCGAAAGTATGGACCCTCGGCCTCATTTTCAAGCATTGCAATACCGTTTGTGGTCACTTTTGCTACATGCTACCTTGCTATTTTTTATTGTCATCATCACAAAAATCAATATCTACTATCATTACTACACTTGTATCACCATCTCTTCGCCGAACTAGTGCACCTATACAAATTTCCATTGTATTTGGTGTGTTGGGGACACAAGAGACTTTTATTATTTGGTTGCAGGGTTGTTTGAGTGAGACCATCTTCATCGTACACCTCCCACGGATTGATAAACCTTAGGTCATAAACTTCATGGAAAATCGCTACTGTCCTACAAAACTCTACGCTT
The DNA here is from genome assembly GCF_003073215.2 of Triticum urartu. Lineage (NCBI taxonomy): Eukaryota > Viridiplantae > Streptophyta > Magnoliopsida > Poales > Poaceae > Triticum > Triticum urartu. Next base: position 274,888,012 of record NC_053023.1, read on the forward strand.
GGAGGCCCAATACGAGTCTACAAGAATAAAGTTGCATAGTAGACATCAAGCTCTTTTATGGCGCCATTGCCGCGCAGGTGAGTGCTTGAAGGTATATCTTTCCATCTTGCAATCAAATCTTTTAGTTTCTTGTTTATCACTAGTTTGGATTATAAAAGAAAACTACAAAAAAATGGAATTGAGGTTGCATCATATTATTGATCATCTTTATAATATCTTCTTGAAAATGATGGTTCAGAAAATTGTGCTCAATTGATAGAAGAAGAATTCAATAGAATGTTTGGTATAAATGATGAGCATGATTGCAATGTTATTAGTATGAATTATTTGAGTATCCATGATGCTAATTATATGCAAAGCCATAAGCTTGGGGATGCTATGTTTGATGAAGATGATATTTTTAGTCCTCCAAGATTTCATGTGCAAATTTGTTATAATGATTGCATGCCTCCTATTTATGATGATTATAATGATGAAAGTGGATTTGGAGAGGTCTATGATAACAAAGTTGCTATCTATGATGATTATGGTGATGACATGTATGCTATAAAGAATAATGATAACCATGAAACTTGTCATCATGATTTTAATTTTCACCCTCATGATAGTTATTTTGTTGAGTTTGCTCCCACTACTATTGATGAGAAGAAATTTGCTTATATGGAGAGTAATAAGTTTTCTATGCTTTTGTGTCATGAAAACAATGATTTATGTGATGGTTATATTGTTGAATTTCTTCATAATGTTATTGAAAATTATTATGAGGGAGGAACTTATGCTTGTAGGAATTGCAATAATATCAAGTTTCCTCTCTATGTGTTTAAATTTTTGAAGATATGCTTGTTTGGCCTTCCTATACTAGTTGATTCTTGTTCCCATAAGTTGTTTGCTCACAAAATCCCTATGCACAGGAAGTGGGTTAGACTTAAATGTGTTGATCATATGCTTCATGGTGCTCTCTTTGTGTTTCAATTCTTATCTTTTATGCGAGCATCATTGTAATCATCATGCCTAGCTAAAAAGGCATTAAAGAAAAGCGCTTGTTGGGAGACAACCCAAAACTTTTACCTACTATTTTTGTTTGTTCACATGATTAGGCTACTATAATAATCATGTTTTATTGCTTTCGTTTCAACAAACTGCCAATTAAGACCTTTGGGATGGCTTACGGTGATAGTTGATTTGATCTTGCTGAAAAATAGAAACTTTTGCACTCAGGAAAACAATTCTCATTTTTAACATAAGCGTGATAAAATGCTGATTAATTTTTAATAAGATTAAAAAAATTACCTAGGTTTTCCTAATTTATCAGAATTTTGGTGTAGCAGAAATATGGTTGGAGTACAGATTACTACAGACTGTTCTGTTTTTGACAGATTCTGTTTTCAATGCATAGTTTGCTTGTTTTCTAGTTTCTATGGCTTATATTGCTCAATATAAATTGTGGAAATGATAAGCTACATTTGGCATTGTGTGAGAACAATTATGAATCTTGTCTTTGATAGTACCAAAAGTGAAATGGTTTGCTCTTTATCATATTAACCTATCTCACAAAGTTCCCTTAAGTTTTGTGTGATTGAAGTTTTCAAGTCTTGGGTGAGATGTCTATGTGAGAAGAATAAGGAGTGACAAGACCCTAAGCTGGGGGATGCCCAAGGCACCCCAAGGTAATATTCAAGGAAGATCCAAGCAACTAAGCTTGGGGATGCCCCGGAAGGCATCTCCTCTTTCGTCTCCAACATTATCGGTAACCTCACTTGGAGCTATGTTTTCCTTCGTCCCTTGATATGTTTTTTGCTTGGAGCATCAATTTATTTTGTTAGTATTTGCTTGCTATAATTTATAATAATGTTTTGAATCTTTTATTTCAATAAAAGTGGCAATGATAGCCTTTACTATGCTCATTTTGCAAGCCTACATGTTGCTGTTTGAAAACAGAAAGTTTATCGATGTTGCCAAAATTCCCTAGAAAATTCAGAATGTGATAAAAAGTTGAAACTTTTTGAAAAATAATATCTGATAAATTTTCTACAGTGTGGCAAATTTTCATAACTTTTGGAGTTAGGAAAGTATTGATACTCTTGCATTCTTTACAGACTATACTATTTTGGCAGATTGATGTTATATTTGCATTGTTTGCATGTGTCTGCTTGTTTAGTGATTCTATTTGAGGATAGGATTATTAAATATGAGGGGGCATTTAGTACGAAATGTTCAATAATAATTTTAGTGATTTTCTATAGTAGAGAATGATAAGGTTTTTGCATTGGTTTATACTAACTTATCTCACGAGTTCTTGTTGAGTTTTGTGTGGATGAAGCTTTTGAGATTTAGGAAAACCGTGATATGAGAAGAATTAAGGAGACACAAAGGCTCAAGCTTGGGGATGCCCAAGGCACCCCAAGATAATATCTCAAGAAGTCTCAAGCATCTAAGCATGGGGATGCCTCAATAGGAATCCCACCTTTCCTCTTCAACAATTATCGGTTAGTATCGGTTGAGCCTAAGTTTTTGCTTCTTCACATGAGTTGTGCTATTCTTAGAATGTCATTTTATTTTCGTTTTTCTTGGTGTTTTAATAAAATACTTAGATCTGAAAGTTTTTAAATAAAATAGAGTCCTCAAATAGTTGTCAGGGAGGCTAGGTAAGCGGCATTCACATCCCGTTAACGAAGCTCTTTTCTATGGAATTGCTCTAGTGCTTCACTTATATCTTTTTTAGCACGGTGTGCTTTAGTATTTTTGAAGAAATTCTCTCTTGCTTCACTTAAATTAATTTGAGAGAAAGAAATATTATGCTCATGATCTTCATTTATATGTTTTTGGAGTAGCTTGTCATTTACTCTTGTGCTTCACTTATATCCTATGAGTAAATTGTTGAATAAATCTAATATCATGAAGTTGAAATCATACCATGCCTAGTGGTAGCTTCACATTGGGTTTAGAAAGTAAAATCTTTTGAGGCTTGACAATCACAATATTGGTCATTTAGATCATTTAGGCAATAAAAATTTCTTCTAAAAGTGTTAGATCATTTATTGTAAGAGAAAATTGAGCATTGTACGAACTTGTGATGGCCAAGAATGAAAGAGACAGACTGCATAATAAAGGTTGCTATCATAAGGGGAAATATAACATGACGTTCTTTTGCACTAAGGGGTTTAGCATAAAAACAAATAAGCGCATGGCAACATCTACTTCCCTCTGCGAAGGGCCTATCTTTTACTTTTACGTATTTACTTTTATGCAACACTCAAAGTTTCTCTCTATTCATTTTTATTTTTCTCTTTTGGTAAGCATCACATGGTGAGGAAAGATCTAGTCACATATATCCAGTTGGATATGGGTAGCATGATTTATTATTGTTGACATCACCCTTGAGGTGAATACGTTGGGAGGCGCAATTATAAGCCCCTATCTTTCTATGTGTCCGGTTGAAACATTTTCCTCATGTGTATGCGGTGAGTGTTAGCAATCATAGAAGACTATATGATTGTTGAGTATGTGGAGATCTTACTTAAACTCTGTTGAATAAGTTGAATTACAATTGCTTGGTGATTGAGAACATTGGTTGTTGAGTTTCAAGAGAATTCATTATTTGAACCTTAACATGTGAATTGGTATATACTTTAACATGAGAAATTTTATGAGAAAGAATTGTTGTCATGATGCTAGGAAAAGTGATTGAAATTGTCATTGATCAAACTTGTGCACTTTGCTAGCATTGGCACTTCATAAATTATTTCTTTTATCATTTACCTACTCGAGGACGAGTAGGAATTAAGCTTGGGGATGCTGATACGTCTCCATTATATCTATAATTTATGAAGTATTCATGCCGTTATATTATCATAATTGGATGTTTTACAATCATTTTATAGCAACTTTATATCATTTTTGGGGACTAACCTATTGACCAAGTGCCCAGTGCCAGTTTTTGTTTTTTGCTTAATTTTTACATCGCAGGAAATCAATATCAAACGGAATCCAAACACCGCGAAACATTTTGGAGATTTTTTATGGACCAAAACACCCAGGATGGGCCAGAGAAGCACCTGCGGGGTGCTCCGAGGGGGGCACAACCCACCAGGGCGTGCCTGGGTGCCCAGGCATGCCCAGGTGGGTTGTGCCCACCTTGGTGGCCTCTCGCACCCCCTCTTTACCCTATAAATTCACAAATATTCCGAAAACCCTTGGGGTTAACCTAGATCAGAAGTTCCGCCGTTGCAGGCCTTTGTAGCCACCGAAAACTAAATCTAGACCCCGTTCCGGCACCCAGCCGGAGGGGGGAATCATCTCCCATGGCCATCTTCATCATCTCGGCGGCCACCATGATGAGGAGGGAGTAGTCCACCCTCGGGGCTGAGGGTTTATACCAGTAGCTATGTATTTAATCTCTCTCTCTCTCATGTTCTTGAGATGTCATGATCTTGATGTATCGCGGGCTTTGTTAATATAGTCGGATCATATGGTGTTTTCCCCTCTCTATATTGTTGTGATGAATTGAGTTTTTACCTTTGATATTTCTTTGTTATCGGATTGAATACTTTTATGGATTTAAGAGCCCTTGGTATATCTCTTGCATATGAATACTTGTGGTGACAATGGGGTAGCATATTGATTCACTTGATATGTGTTTTGGCACTCAACTTGGAGATTCCCGTGGTGACATTGGGGTAATCTATGCATAGGGATTGATGCACGTTCTCGTCTTTTGTTTCTCCGGTAGAAATCTTGGGGCACTCTTTGAGGTTATTTGTGTTGTATTGAGTATTATGAATCTAAAATTATTTGGTGTTATTTTAGTATGAACTCTTGGATAGATCAATCGGAAAGAATAGCTTCGAGGTGGTTTCGTACCCTACAAATGATTTCTTCTTATGTTCTCCGCTAGATAATAACTTTGGAGTGATTCTTTGTTGCACGTTGAGGGATGGTTATGTGATCCAATTATATTAGCATTGTTGAGAGATTGCCCTAGCGAAAGTATGGACCCTAGGCCTCATTTTCAAGCATTGCAATACCGTTTGTGCTCACTTTTCTTACATGCTACATTGCTGTTTTTTATTGTCATCATCACAAAAATCAATATCTACTATCATTACTACACTTGTATCACCATCTCTTCGCTGAACTAGTGCACCTATACAAATTTCCATTGTATTTGGTGTGTTGGGGACACAAGATACTTCTATTATTTGGTTGCAGGGTTGTTTGAGAGAGACCATCTTCATCCTACACCTCCCACAGATCGATAAACTTTAGGTCATCCACTTGAGTGACCATCCTCTGATGCCAACTGCTCAGGATGCATCGTGGGCTGATCACTCACAGAGACAAGACACTCCAAGCTCTCCCCAACGGCAAGATACCCCAACAGTGCAGGATGATGATGACTTTGTGGCCCAGCACACTCCATCTCCACAAGCGTCGCCCGCATTACGCAGGCTTCGCAAAGGACCAAGGCCCCAAGTCACTCCCACAATGCACGTGTTTGAATCCGAAGCCAAAATGGTTGAAGATGTTCCGGCTGCATCAGCCGATGAAGAAGAAGATGAAGAAGAAGCCCCAAGAGTTTCAAGAGTTGCTACACCCCCGTCTCACCAAGATGTTGTTCTCGAGGAGAACATGACCGACCCTCCAGCTTCTGAAGTGGAGGTTAACAACCCTGAAGTAGCCACCAACATCACTGCTGACGCCAATGATGTTGTCATGGTTGACGCCAATACGGCACCGGAAGCCAATGAGGCGCCAGAAGCCAATGAGGTACCAGAAGTCAATGCTGCAACACCTGAAGTCAATGCTGCAACACCTGAAGTCAATGCTGCAGCACCTGAGGTCCAAGTACCTGAAGCACATGTGGCCCCTGAAGCCCATGAAGACAATGCCAATGCCCATGTTCCCCCTCCAAGACCTCACACAATGGAGCTGGCATTTGATCGTGGTCAGCCAGTTATGGTTCGATGGCCCATTCTGACTCCTCCGCCTGCTGCTGGTCCACAATTTGAGTACCACGTCGAGCACATGCCTCAAGTTCAAAAGCCCAAGCCAAGACTTCCACGATTCCCAGGCACTGCCACTTCACCTGGGGTCTTCAATGCAAATGGCTTCGTGGCACATAATACCTTCTTGAACAGCTCCAAGAAACCCTATACGAGACCGCGCATTTCCTCAGGTCGGTTCTGGAGCTATCAGCAGCGCAGCTACTATTCCTGTGTCCTATACAATCAAGGGCGCATATTTCCACATATGTGCCTCGACTCTGAAGCTATAGCTGGTCTGCCCTGCCTCGAAGAAGCATTGGACTGTTTCAGAGATGCTGGTCTGTTGCAGTTCGTCACTGACAAGGAGCACTGGAATGAAGAATTGCTGCTTCAATTCTATGCGACTCTTCATATTCGAGGCTACAACAGGGATCCGAAGACTTGGGTCCTTGAGTGGAAGACAGGCAATGTCCATCATGAAGCTAAAGCTCTTGATATTATTGAGCTCACAGGCCTGTCCACTCCTGGTGAATACTATGAACCAGGTTGTCAACAACATCAAAATGCCTTGGAAAGCATCTTTCAGAAGCCAGAACCCAACATGAGTCAAATGCTGAGCATGATGAAGCCTCTGCCTCATGACGCTGAATGCCCATCTGAGTTCTTTGTTGAAGACCTAGAGTACCTGCCTCGCACCATTTACCACATCATCAGGAAGACTCTATGGCCTGTCAAGGGACACTCATCTGCAGCGAAGCTTGAAGGAGCAATGAAGACTTTGGTTTTCTATATCTTCAATGGCATCAGCTTCAATGCTCAAGACTTCTTCATCAGGCAGTTGGCTGCGTCTGGCTCTGACATCTTTGGGTTGAAATTCTATGCTCCATGGGTCATGTGTCTGATAAAGGGTCACTCGGCTTTCAACTATCAGCCGTCTGCACGCAATCATCTTATATTCTTGCCCGAGGTTGAACTGTCAGTTGAAGCCATTTACCCAGAGCCTGCTAAGGATCCCATTTATCTTCACAATGCTGATCACCAAAGCTTCACCCAGCCCATTGAAGGGATTCTGGCCATTTCTCGTGTTTATCCTCTGGCTGGAAACACACGTGTCCCTCGTGCTCAAACTGATGTCACTGGTAGCACCATTGTGCAAAGGCCTCAAAGACGATCTCATGTCCTCAATGACCGAGAGCTTCTTGTCACGCTGCATCAGAAATAGGACAAACATCACGACTGGCTTAAGCGTCAGATGCAAAGCCTCTGGGTGGATGTCAACCGCATTTGCAATCTTGCCACCAAGAATGCCTTTGTCACTCATGAAACCTATCGGAGGTCGTGGAAGAGTTTGACCCTACTGAGTGCTGAAGCTGATCTGCACGACGATGGCTTCACCGAACTCTTCAAGTTTGACTCAACTCCTCCCAGAAATGCTCACTTGTGTCGGACTCCCTCACTTGAAGACTCTGAATACTCGTCCTCAGCTGCGACCGTAAATGCCAGAGTCATCGATGACCAAGATGATGCAACTTCACCTCCTCCACCTTCAGCATGAATCAACACTACACCAAGTTCATCTACACCGCCAACCAACACCGACGACCCTGCTGTTTCACCAACTACTCAAGGGAACGAGTAGGTGCTCTATGTCTTCAAACCTTTTTGGTCCTTACTAACAAAAGGGGGAGAAGCATATGAGTTTGATAGTCTTCAAGCGGGTCCATATGGGCGGTGGTTTTATATTTTTCCTAGTGTTTACAAATCTCGCTTTCTGGTACATTTGGTTCTTTGAGTTGTAACACTTAAACTAGATGGTCGTCTGCTACTTATTTGCTATTCTGTGATGCGATGATAAATTCCTCATGTGCGATGATAACTTCCGCACTTAGGTCATTCTGCAGATGTCCATTTTTCATTATGCATGTCATTATCTTCACATACTTTTCATGCATGATGAATTGTCATCATAAGTTGAAGAGGATCTCCACTAGTACAACCTGCCATGTGCATTTGCATACCAAAAGCAAATTACTTATATGCACATCTTCAGGGGGAGCCTTTGCCACTTATGAACACAATCCCCTATCCTTTACAATTTCACATATTTTATTCCCCGTTGAAAACTTCAACTAGTTTGTCATCAATCACCAAAAAGGGGGGAGATTGTAAGTGCATCTAGTGCCACCCCTAGTTGGTTTTGGAGTATTGACGACAAACCTAGTTGAGGGACTAATGTGTTTGTGATAAATGCAGGATAACACAGGTAGAAGTCCCTCATTGATTCGTTTTTCCTACCAGAGATGACCCCTAAAAATGTATGAAGACATTGAAGTCAAAGGTGGTATGTGAAGACATTCACATTGAAGTCTATGACAAGAGAAGACATCGCATGAAGACTATGGGGCGCGAAGACTTAGTTGTTTCATCATTTTTTTCTTCTTTGTTGAGTCATAGGAACCACCGTACTGTTAAGTGGGGTCCAAGTGAACCAGTCAGAATGACTGAAGTGGCTTAACCAAAATCCTATGTCTTCGAGTGAAGACTATGAGAGCAAATCTTGTCCAGAGTTGGATAAGTCAGCTTTGCTTGTAGCCCAAGTAAAGTTGTCGTGTGTGTTTGAAATCTGACAGTTGGAACACGTGTCAGTTCCTTAGTGACTGAGGGTCATTTCAGACAAATCAGGTCGGGTTGGCTAGTGGCTATAAATAGCCCACCCCCTACAACCATAAACGGTTGGCTGCTCAGAGTTAGTGTACGGCTTTTGTTGTTTGAGAGCAACCCACCTCGAATCCTTTGAGAGAGAATTCCTTGCGAGGATAAAGCCCTAACCACCCAGAGCCAAGCAGAGTTAGGCATCACTTAAGTCTTCCTGTCTGCGTGATCTGAAGACTTATTACACTTGAGGACTGTGAATCCTCCAACCGGTTAGGGTCACGTTCTGAGCATCCAAGAGTCATTGTGGATCGCCGGTGAACGAAGTTTGTGAAGGTTTGGAAGTCTACCTTGAAGACTTACCAGAGTGATTGGGCAAGGACTGGGTGTCCTTAGCTCAAGGGGAATAAGGTGAAGACGAGGTCTTCTGAGTTGAATCTCAACCTTCCTAACCAGACGTACAGTGGTCACAGCAACTGGAACTGGCCCAACAAATCATTATCTTCAACAAGTCACTGGTTTCATCCTTCCCTTCCCTTTACTTACAGTTGGTCCTTGTGAAGTCATTGTATGATTGCTTTATCTTTTGTCTTCATTGAGTGATTGCTTGTTCTGATTGGCTTCACAATATCTTCCTACCTGATCTTTACTGCCTAGCTGCTATTAGTCATTGTGCTTTCACTCCATTGAATACTTGACTATGGTTTGCCTAGTGTAGTCTACCTTTCGCTGCATGGTAATAGGTTTATTTCTATCGTTTGTCTTCGAAACTTCCATGTTTTGAACACTTCCATAAAAATCGCCTATTCACCCCCCTCTAGTCGATCACTAGCACTTTAATTACCGGAGTTCCTCATGGTGGTTCGTCAAGGATTCTTTTCATTCTTCAATTGTTCTTCAAGATATCTCTCGAAGGCTATGATCCTCCAAGATATACTTCAAGTTTTCTTCTTCCTGCAATCTGGAGTGCAATTCTTTCTTCTGTATCATTGGAGGTGGTATTATGTCATTCTTGATAATTTGAGTTCATGTTTCATGATTCACATGTTGTTAAGAATGAATTATTTTAAATCCATCAATCTCGTCATTGGAGTTTTCTTGGGTTATATTTCACCTAAAACCTTCCCTAAGGATTGTTGCTATTAATGGTGCTTATAAATGATCCAAGTTCTTCATTTATCCTCCCGGTGATATAAGCTTCTCGTCTCCTTGTTGATATCAATCCAATCTATCGTTTCCGTCAGTGGCAGAATTTCAACTCAGTTTTGGGATGTTTTCCATAAGCCCACAACAAGCTTACTCTTTTCGTTGTTGTATTTTTTTCAACAACTCCGTTCGACCCTTCTCCTAAGATGCTTTCAAGCTCATTCGAGATAAAAGATATTGTTTTTATCCTCCGTTCATTCCATTTCATTCTCTCTTTTCTTCCGGAGGCATTGTGATGTTGCTCTTTTCAGGCATTGTGATGTTGCTCTTTTCAGTCATCATCTCGAATTATGAAGATCATGATCTTTTCATGCTTATCCTATTTAACCAGAGTGTTGTGCCCTTTGCTCAAGCTTTTTCATTTTATCAAGTCTCTCATTCTCTTTTCAACCGAAGTGCTACCCAAATCGGTTCTTTCTTTTCCTCTTTCTTATCGGAGTGCTTTCAACTTCGTTCTTCACCATTGTATTCTTTTCTCAAAATGGCTTAACCTTTTCAAGGTTCTTTGGTCTCACTCATTTGTCAAAGAAGCAACTTAGTTTTACCTCTTCTCTTTCTCTTCCGTTTTTCCCTCCGGTGCCATTCTAGATCTCGGGACGAGATCCTCTCGTAGTGGTGGAGTGTTGTAACGCCCCGTGACCGATGTGCCAGGTGTCTTCCAGTTATTCGCTATTGTTGCCTTGTCATTGTTTGCGTGTCATGCATTGCATATCATGTCATCATGTGCATTTCATTCGCATACATGTTCGTCTCATGCATCCAAGCATTTTTCCCGTTGTCCGTTTTACAATCCGGCGCTCCTATGCCACCCGGTGTCCCTTTCTACCTCTTTTCGTGTGCGGGTGTTAAACGTTCTCGGATTGGACCGAGACTTGCCATGAGGCCTTGGTTTACTACCGATAGACCGCCTGTCAAGTTTCATACCATTTGGACTTCGTTTGATACTCCAACAGTTAACCGAGGGACCGAAAAGGCTTCGTGTGTGTTGCAGCCCAACACCCCTCCAAAGTGGCCCAAAACCCACCTAAACCCCCTCTATCATCTCGGTCGTTTGATCACGATCGCATGGCTGAAAACCGCACCTCATTTGGACTCTCCTAGCTCCCTCTACCTATATATATGTGATCCCCTCCAAAAATTCGCGGATAAACCCTACCTTCTTCCTCCTCCCTCCGCCGGACATGTCCGCGCCGCCACCGGACGCGTCTGCCACCGTGCCCGGACCAATCCCGAGCCGCCACCTGCCCTCCCCGCGCCGTCCACCGCGCACGGGCCCGCAGAGCCCATCTCCGGCCCGCCCCGGGCCGCGCCGGGCTCGTGGAGACCCGCAGCCTCGCCGGATCTTCGCGCCGTCGCCGACGACCAACTCCGGCGACCGGAGCTCGCCGCCGCTGCCTCATTTCCTCCCCGGCTCGCCGGAGCGCCGCCTCCCGTCGAGCTCGACCTCGCCGAACTCCACCCGCAGACCGACCCCGCCGCCCTGCCTTTTCCCCATCTTCTTCTCCCTCTCTCCCTCACCCTTTCTCTCCCGCAGGTACCCAGGACGCCATGGATGGACGCCCCAAGCTCCGACAGCAACCCCGCCGACCTGAGCTCCGTCCGCCTCCGCCCTTGCTCTGATTCGGCCGCCAACGCCCTGATCTACCCATTCCCGACCTCCCCGACGCCTACCGGAGTCCCATGTCGCCCCACCGTCGTCGTTGACTTCCACTGGAGTCGTCCTGTACGAGGAATGGAGCTCCCCCGATCTGGATCCTTTTTTTCGCGCTGGTCGTTTTTCTCCTAAGTCCCTAGATCCCAGTAATTTTATGTATATTTCATCGCATCATAATTTCATCATCATGGCTCCGATTCATGCGTGTAGCATATCAAAATGTTTATCTCGACGAGTACATCATTTCATCTCATTGTATCATTTTCATTTGAGCTCATCTTGATGCCCGAAATGCTATTACAAGAGGGCTATGTGATGATTGTTTCAGATCTGTTTCAGCAAATGCACTTTTGTCATTTTTGCCATGATTAATGTGTGCATGCTATGATCTTGAGCTCTACATGTATTTTGCTGAATGCCATGCCATATTTACAGGGGTGTATGTCATGTATTTTTGTGATCTTTGTGGTGACTAGCACAAGCATGCAAATTAGCTTCCTCAATGATGCTGATTTCAGGGACTTAGAATTTCACTAAAGTCCTTGCCCTGTCATTATTTTTATGCCATATGTTCATGTTGTTTCCTAGTGATCCGTGCCTCTTTTGAGGATGATCAGTAAGGATGTTTTGTAAATATTGTGGTGCTCTATCCATCCATGTCTTTGTTTGCAATTATGGAGCACCCTAGCTTGAGTCAATCCAGCTCTACTTTTGCTATAAAATGTTCCTGGCAGATTGTTAACATGTTTACGATTTTGCCGAGCTTGTTGTTGTTGATCCGTGCATGCTATGTTGTTGTTCTTGCCATGTCTAGCTTCTATGCCATGTCTATTTGATGGGTGTATGCTTAGTTTGTCATGCCATGCTCTGTAGTGAGTGCATCGAGCTCGTAAACATGCCTACTCGGTAACTGTTTTGCCATGCTCTAGTTTTTTCACTAAGTCTGAATCTGTTTATGTTTTTGCTATGTTCACATGCTTGCCATTGTATTTTCTTATCCCTTTTGGCTCATGGTCACTAAGGGACGTTTGTTATATGCTTTGAATAGCTTCATTCCATGCCTTGCTTTGCCATGATATGTGCCTTTAGCATGTAGTTTTCATGCTCTAAACATTGTTTTCTGATGATAAATTCCTGATTTGTTGTTATTTCACTAAGTCTGAAACCTGTTATCATTTGCACTTTTGCCATGCGTGTTTGAACCTGTTAATGAGTGAATTAGCCATAGCTCAGTGTTCATATTTTGTCAAGAATCATGAGTGGATCCCTTCCATGTATTTTGTTGTCATGTTGGAGTGCTGTAGCATGTTGATCTTGATGCATTTAGATGGTCTCGTGCTGATTATCGCAGACCGGTGCCATATTTGTTTTGCTTGCCATTTCCAAACCGTGCATCCGATTCCGTTGATCTTTATATCGATTTCAACCGAAATCAACTCACCTTTCCAGTGGCACTCTTGGATTTCCATGTTGAGGCCAGGCTCAATCATTCCTATCCAAATCATGCATATGCATTGCATACCGCATCCTGCATATCATGTCATGTTAATGTGTTGGTTCTTTACTATGTTGTGTGCTTCTTTCCAGTGTTGTTTATTCGGGTTGGTTCCGATAACCTCGCATTTGTGAGGAACCGTTCGACTACGTCCATTTGTTTTCTTCATGGACTTGGTCTTCTTCCTTGCGGGATCTCAGGCAAGATGACCATACCCTCGAAATCACTTCTATCTTTGCTTGCTAGTTGCTCGCCCTTTTGCTATGCCTATGATGCGATACCTACCACTTGCTTTTTCATGCCTCCCATATTGTTAAGCCAAGCCTCTAACCCACCTTGTCCTAGCAAACCGTTGTTTGGCTATGTTACCGCTTTGCTCAGCCCCTCTTATAGCGTTGTTAGTTGCAGGTGAAGATTGGAGCTTGTTCCATGTTTGGAACATGGATATTTTGTTGGGATATCACAATATCTCTTATTTAATTAATGCATCTATATACTTGGTAAAGGTTGGAAGGCTAGGCCTTATGCCTGGTGTTTTGTTCCACTCTTGCCACCCTAGTTTCCGTCATATCGGTGTTATGTTCTCGGATTTTGCATTCCTTACACAGTTGGGTTATAATGGGAACCCCTTGACAGTTCGCTTTGAATAAAACTCCTCCAGCAAGGCCCAACCTTGGTTTTACCATTTGCCACCTAGCCTCTTTTTCCCTTGGGTTAGGCCAGCCCAAGGGTCATCTTTATTTTAACCCCCCCCCCCCGGGCCAGTGCTTGTCTAAGTGTTGGTCCAAACTAGAGCCCCTTGCAGCGCCACCTCGGGGAAACTCGAGGGCTGGTTTTATTTGTACGGATTGCTTATCCGGTGTGCCCTGAGAACGAGATATGTGCAGCTCCAATCGGGATGCCGGCGCATCAGGCGGTCTTGCTGGACTTGTTTTACCATTATCGAGGATGTCTTGTAACTGGGATTCTGAGCCTGATCGGATTGTCTTGGGAGAAGGAATATCCTTCGTTGACCGTGAGAGCTTGTGATGGGCTAAGTTGGGACACCCTTGTAGGGATTTGAACTTTCGAAAGCCGTACCCGCGGTTATGGGCAGATGGGAATTTGTTAATGTCCGGTTGTAGAAAACTTGAAGTTTATCTTAATTAAAATACATCAACCAGGTGTGTAACCATGACGGTCTCTTCTCGGCGGAGTCCGGGAAGTGAACACGATGTTGGAGTTATGTTTGATGTAGGTTGTTCTAGGATCACTTCTTGATCATAGTTCATCGATCGTGCTTTGCCCTCTCTTCTCGCTCTCATTTGCGTATGTTAGCCACCATATATGCTAGTCTCTTGCTACAGCTCCACCTCATACCTTTTACCTTACCCATAAGCTTAAACAGTCTTGATCGCGAGGGTGTGAGATTGCTGAGTCCCTGTGACTCATAGATTCTTCCAAAACCAGCTTGCAGGTGCCGAGGATATCATGCAGATGACGCAACCAAGCTCAAAGAGGAGCTCTATGAAGATCTTGTCCTTTGTGTTGTTTTCGTTCTAGTCGATCAGTAGTGGAGCCCAGTTGGGTCGATCGGGGATCTGTGTAGCTTTTGGGGTTGTCTTCTTTTATTTTGGTTCCGTAGTCGGACCTTGATTGTATCTGGTTGATGTAATGCTTTATTCATGTAATTGTGTGAAGTGGCGATTGTAAGCCAACTATGTATCCCTTTCCCCTTTATTTATGTACATGGGTTCTTTGCGAAGATTACCTCACTTGCGACATTGCTTTCAATGCGGTTATGCCTCTAAGTCATGCTTCGACACGTGGGAGATATAGCCGCATCGAGGGCGTTACATGTAGTTAATGAGGATAGAGATGTTTAGAGTAACATAGTAATATGTTACAGTATAAGTTACCCACCACTATGACCAGCCTTGTATTCCATACGATATCATAATATGATACTCAACCCTCTCTTCCTTCATTTAATTCTACGCCACCTCATCAAATTCGCCTACTACTAGTTGGCATGCATGATACTACTTATAATACTCCCATTACAACCAGCCTGGTAGAATTAAAATACCTAATCTAAATGGTCGCCGCCCGATCTCTTTGTCCTCCTCCAGCATCCGGAAGAAGAAGAATCGTGCAAGACACCGGTTGTATTCGTTGGCGTCGCCTCGGCGGTGGCCTTCATGGGATACAATTGGTGGCGGCCTCCCGTGTTCTACATCTCCTCGATGATGGCGGTGGGCGGGGACGTGCTGCCCGTCACCTCGTCGACATCCGTGTAGTCGTGCCACCTCGTCGACATCCGCGGTGGCTTCTTTCTCTGCCTGCATGTCGCGGCTACGTGCGCGTCGACGGCGGATGGCGCAGTCACAGACACTGGAGGTGATGTACGACATGGCGGCGTTGAGGGTAGCGACGATGCCCGTGCCAACGTGCTCCCTGACAAGCCGGTGTGGAGCAAGTTGGCACTCTTCCTCGAGCTGTATTAGAGAGGCCAACTGCGGAACCACGTGTTGGCTTTGTGCGGCAACTGCCTCTGATGGGCTAGGCGAGGTAGGTGGAGAAGCGAGCTCCCTCGCTCGTAACTTCCGGGCTCGGCGGGCCACCCAGACAGCTTTTATGCCGGAGAACTGCTCTTCCTGCTTGTCGGATGCCGCTGAAAGAGTGGAAAAAATGGTTGAAGGAGGAGCTTGGCCGGCGTGCTTCTCCTGAACAGACGTGTGTGGCTGGAGTTGGTTTCTCGCATTTCACGTGGGTTTAACTGTAGGTTTTTGAATGCGGCGAGGAGGCGGGTACAGTTGGGAGTGCAGCGGGCGGCGCCCTGGGCCGGCGCGCCGCTTCAAATGGCGGACGCACTGAGAGGCCACGTCTGCCCTGATCCCCTTGTCCACTGGACCTTGACGGTGTACGTCACCTTGTGTCCAGATCTATGATGCCACATGTACTAGATGAATGACTCCAAGTTCGACCACTGTGATGCTAGAGGTGCGAGCCGAGGAACACTGTTGCAGGCACCCACCCTCAGACTAGCCACAATGGGTAGTAACATAGACTAGTAACATGCTCATGTTACTAGTCTATGTTACTACCTCTATAGTGGGGACATGCAACACTTCATTTATTAGGTTATAGATACATCTTGCCTTGATATGTGTGATGTTACTCATACTACTAGTAAGGCTAGTGATAGTGGGAGTAACTTAGGTAGTAACATAGCGCACTCCGAGAAATTTTTGCTTATGTGGCATGTAGTTAATGAGGAGAGAGGTGTTTAGAGTAACATAATATGTTACCGTAACATAGCGCTTCCCCAGAAAGGATGAGTCTACAAGCTAATAAATAAACCCATCTATGACACTACTTTTATGTTACTTTGCACTATGGAGGTAGTAACTTAGACTAGTGTCATGCATATGACACTAGTCTAAGTTACTCCCCACTATGACCAGCCTAACTAGCTATGTTACTACTTTCCTCTCTTTCTTCATTTATTGCTTGCCACATCATCTACTTTATCTAGATATGTGTGATGTTAGTACTCCCTCTGTTCCTAAATATAAGTCTTTGTAGAGAGTTCACTATGGACTATATACGGAGCAAAATGAGTGAATCTACATTCTAAAATGCTCTACATACATCTGTATGTAGTCCGTAGTAAAATCTCTACAAAGACTTATATTCAGGAACGGAGGGAGTACCCATGTGGTTTGGGTCAGCCTTGGTATACCGCGTCTTCACCATGGCCCAGGCTTCCCTGGCACCTTGACAGCATGCCGATATCTTCCATAATCGGAAGCGCCACAATGCTCCCTTGAGCTTCTCTGCAAGCTCTCCAATGCCTTCTGGTAGGGAGACGGATGGCCACAAGGCCTGGGTAATACCTTGCATCACCTGCCGAACTTGTCCGTGCAGAGCTCGGGTAGAAGATCACCCGCAGACCCGGGCATCTCCTCCGCGGGACGACCCGTCAGCATACCTACAGACATAATTCTGTTAGCCAGCTTCTCCGCCGCCCCCCTTTTAAGGGTTCATCCAAGCACTTACTAAAAATGTCGCGTCGAAGCCGCTTATTCTCCTTCTCGGAGTCCGCAAGCTGGGCTCGAACATCCTCCAGTTCCACGCTCAGCTTGGTATTGGCGTCTTGGAGATTGTTTTTCTCCAGCCTGACCTCAGTCAGCACGCGTTCGCCAGCCTTTAGCTGTCGTACGACATGCTGGTCCTCCAGATTCTCTCTGGATTCATCTGCTATATCTATTATTAGATCTGCAGCCACAACCGCACGCTATATGGTACCTATCATTCTTCGAAAGAAATGTTACCAACTGGGGACTTTTTAGGTTCCTTCAATGCGGCAATGGCGGCTCGAAGTTGGGTCTTGCATTCCTCCAGCTCCTATGACAGTTGAGTATTCTTCTTTGTAAGAACCTGCACAATAGATGATCCTTACATAAGTTCTGCTAACTGTTTCAAGTCTCAGGGGCTACTGATACATATAATCATCAGATTTTCTTACCCGTACATCCCTTATATACTGGTCCGTGGCTCTGGCTAGACCATTTTGAGCAGCACGGAGGTACGCGTCTCCAGAATTGAAGGCATCAAATGCCTCCGGTGAGAAGCAAGCGTCACGAAGTACGTCCTGGAGAAGCCTATGATTCATGGCGCTCTCCACTTCTGAATTTGTAGCGGATAGTCTATCCGCATCCTCTGTAGGGGGAGTATCCGGTGTCCGCCCCATGTCGGCTTCCGCCTCTATGTCCGGTCCTGGAGCCTGACTGGTGGAAGCATGATCGGCGGCCTCACCGGACATATTCCGGCGAGCGTTTTTTCTGTTAAAGAAAAATGGACGTCATTACATTTTGAGAAACACGACAACCACGGAGCGGGTTTTTTTCATACCTCTGCGCCGATGTCTCCGTCCTGACCGCCTTCCTTTTTGGCCTGCCCGACCTCGGTGCCTCTTGTTGGCGAGTTGCTACGGGTTCGGCACGGCGTCCCGAATGCCTTCCCTGTAAAACACCATATGTATATGGTAGGCGAAGTGTCTAAAAGGGGATCCTAGTTTTTGGAGTTGGGATTTTTGGTTTTTCTTACGTGTGACGCAGGAAGTAGTCCGGGATAGTCGGCCGTAATGGCCACCATGGCGTCATCACAGCTTAATTGATAGAGCTGCCGGTCTATCAGCTCCAAGAATATGTCCGGATCTTCTTCGAGTCCGGGACCGAGGGCCCGATCAGGGTCCTCTGGTTGTGGAGATGGGCTGTTGACCTCCCTTATGGCTTTTCACAGTTCCTGCCGCAAAATGGCAAGGTGAGTACCTACGACGAAGAATGTGGGAAGAATGGGAGTAAGGAGATGTAACTCACCCAGCTTGGAGGGTTGTACATGGAGAATCCATCCCGTGGCTTGATGCAGATGAACTCCTCTTCCTCTCCCTTGAACAACTCAGATAGAATTTTTGCTAAAGCAGCAGCATTGTCCGGACCCTTACGCCCGTAACGGGTGGCATCATCTTCCCTGTTAAAACACCAAAGGGGGTGCCCTCGATATTGAAGTGGCTGCACACCCCGCATTGTGCATATTGACATAACCTCAATTACTGTCAATCATGATTGAGCCAGCGCTTTAATCTGGTTCATCAGGTAAAGGACCTATCCGTTGTCTTCCTCCTGGGGGCTCCGTGGGCGCCAACTTCGGCGTTTCTTCAGAGGAGCACTGTTGAACTCAGGAAGACCCCGCCGAACAGGGTCCGAAAGGGGGACATTCTCCATATAAAACCATTCCGAAGGCCAGTCTTCGGACGTCTTCTTCGGAGTACCGGACATGTATCCGGTTTTGGTGATGCGCCATATTTCGGCTCCGCCCACTTGATAAAGTGACCCCTTCTGCGTGCGGGGGACGAGGCAAAATAACCTTTTCCACAGCTCGAAATGAGCCTCGCAGCCCAGGAATAACTCGCAAAGGGCAACATAGCCGGCGATGTGTAATATGGAAGCAGGGGTGAAATTATGCAGTTGGAGGCCGTAAAACTCTAGGATCCCGTGGAGGAACGGATGAATCGGAAATCCGAGTCCCCTTAATAAATAAGGAACAAGGCACACCCGCTCCCCTGTAGAGGGGCTGGGGAAGCTCTCCGCTTGCTCCCCGCCATTGCAGGTGGCGAGCCCGGCTCGGACGGGAACCATATACATTGGAGGAAGAAATCCCTGAGTCTGCAGTTCGACTAATCGACTGTGTGAGACAGAACACCTCTCCCAATCACCGGGCTTAGAGTTATGGGGGCGAGAGGAGGAGCTGCGGTGGTCGGCCATGTTGGGGTGGATTTTTCCGAAGCGCGCTCCGATGGATTCTCGATGTGGGAGGATGGTATGGATTGGATCTAAGAATCCCCATCCCTTTAATAGACAATTTATTTATCTGTCTAGGGGGGCCAATGTAAAAATGCCCTGGCTCCTCATATTCATTCGATGCGTGGAAGATAGCCCTTATTGGGCGCAGAAGCCAAGAAGTCCAACATTTATGGTGCTGGACACTACTTGACGAACATTCAAAATTTGGAGAAGAACCCGCCTTGCAATGCCGAAGACAATACTGCGTGTCGGACTTGACGTCATTGAAGCCTGGTTCGGGGGCTACTGAGGGAGTCTTGGATTAGGGGGTCTCCGGACAGCCGGACTGTTGGACTACGAAGATACAAGATTGAAGACTTCGTCTCGTGTCCGGATGGGACTTTTACTTGGCGTAGAAGGCAAGCTAGGCAATACAGATATGTATATCTCTTCCTTTGTAACCGACCTTGTGTAAACCCTAGCCCCCTCCGGTGTCTATATAACCGGAGGGTTTTAGTCTGTAGGACAACATACAATCATACCATAGGCTAGCTTCTAGGGTTTAGCCTCTCTGATCTCGTGGTAGATCAACTCTTGTACTACTCATATTATCAAGAATAATCAAGCAGGACGTAGGGTTTTACCTCCATCAAGAGGGGCCGAACCTGGGTAAAACATCGTGTCCCCTTCCTCCTGTTACCATCCGCCTTAGACGCACAGTTCGGGACCCCCTACCCGAGATCTGCTGGTTTTGACACCGACACTCCCACTGTGGGTAGTCTCATAATTTTCCTCGTCATCATCTGAGTCCTAGAAGATCTCACCCACATCATCATTAGGCATGCAGCCGCCTTCATAGACAACGTGCGTGGAAGGAGTAGAGGCGACTGGGGACGCACCACGTCGTGGGCACCCCGTACGTGTTCGTGTGCGTGCAACGTGCGTGCTTTTCCATCGGTGCTAGATCTAACGCCGAGGTTGCGGTCGTCTTCGTCTCCGGCTAGTCGTTGAGCAACGACGGCAAAGAAGTGATGCAAGAGATGCGTAGGCGCCGTTGTCTGCGAGCTTTGCCGCAGCACGATGAACCGGACGTCGCCGCAGATGGCGCATGCCTCCATGCAGCTGAGTGTGTGCGCATGCATGTGTTATTCACGTGCATTCTGTGGCCGAGTGTGTGTGCATGCATGTGTTGTGTATGTGCGTTGTGTGCTCCATGTTGTGCGCGTATGTGCATAAGTTGGATCGGCATGAGTTAGTGCGTTGGCGTGTGTACATGCGTGGCTACATGCGTCCTGTACATGCGTGGCTTCTTGCATGGTGATCAATATAAACTATAAAATATCTTCAACTTAGAATCCTGATGTATCGTCTCTAGTGGTTAGCGAAGAGTTCATGTTCTTGTATTTGTTTATAGGTGGGCAGGCAGCAAAAAATAGGGGAAAACACGCAAGGTTCCTTGCAGATGCTCCACCGCGAGGTTCCTTGCGCATTCTCGGTCGTCGAGAATCTATGTTCTTCCACACTCTTTTTTACGTGAGCTTTGTTCATCCTTTTGCCAACACGCGAGACATCTAGCATCAAGGTGCACGTGTCATGCAAGAAAATGAAGATGGTCAGATAAGCAGTGGGTAAGTGAGTCGTGCACTTCGATGGCACCTACTACGCAATATTTTTTCTCCTCTATGGCATGTGAATAGCGCACGTACTCAATGACGGAGCACGGGATGGTAGCCATGACATGGTCAACCCTTTTTTGGATAGAGTACATACTAAATAAATTTGATGTGTCCCGTCAACTCGCAGAACGACGAGAAGCTTGCTTACTATGCCTTCTCCCTCGCCAACGCATGCATGGTGGCTCGCAGCACGAGGTCAAACTTCTGCTTACAAGCGGTGGACGTGCAGCAGTTCATTTGGTGTCAGATTGCCAGAAGTACTACTGTAGTACCATCATTATTGTTCGACTACCAGAAGAGGCAAAGAGCCAAGCGCATGGTCACCTACTAACCTTAGGCTATCCATAGTGGGAGTAACATAAGTAGGAGTACCTCCTTTTTTATTCTACAAACAACCACACGCGAATATTGGACGGTAGCAGCATAGCAACCGAATCAAAAATCAAAACCAACCAATGAACTACTACTACAGGTGAGTGTTTGCTAGTTCATGTACTCCGTCTGTCCATTTATATAGGGCTTAATGCGTTTTTCGAGACTAACTTTGGCCCTGTTTGGATCCACGGGTTAGAGTTAGTTTGAGCTAGTTGGGGCTCAAATAGCCCTAAAGTATCCAAACATGAGGGTTAAATTGGAGCAAGTTGCCCCAAACCCACCAAAAAAACTATCCTACCTAAGAGTCGCTAACATGTGTTGAGTTAACCAACCTCAATAGATGGCAAAAACACCAGCCCGCCGCACTTTGAGAGAGACGAGGAGCAAGAAGCGATATGGGCTGCCGGATTACTAGAGCTAGGTGTCGCATGAAGGCCAAGAAATATGGTGATAGTGTGGGTTAGCCATGTAGTATGATGTAACTACACTGGGCTGCCGTGTTTCGTACTCTTCCAGTCTACTGTGGAGATGATTAGTTGATTTTATATCGCTGAATAATATAAAATATTATGATGCAGATGCTCCACCATGAGATTCCTTGCTCCTTCTCGATCGTCAGGAATCTATGTTCTTCCACTCTTTTTTGACGTGAGCTTTGTTCATCCTTTTGCCAACACGCGGGACATCTGGCATCAAGGTGCACGTGTCATGAAAGAAAATGGAGATAAGTAGTGCGTAAGTGAGTCGTGCACTGCGATGGCACCTAGTGCTACACAATATTTTTCCTCCTCGATGGCACGTGAATAGTGCATGTACTCAATGACCGAGCACGAGATGGTAGCCATGGACATGGTCGGCCCTTTTTGGAGAGAGTACTAAATACATATTAACTTTGATGTGTCCCGTCAACTCACAGAACGACGAGAAGCACACACTGAATGACGGAGCACGGGATGGTATCTAGGGACATGGTCAACCCTTTTTGGAGATTAATGTAGGACTTTTGATGTGTCCGGGCCCCATGCTCATGTATGCCAACGTGGTACTAGTCAATTATTTTGCCAGATTCAGCTATCACAACCTTTCGATACCACGTCAATGGTACCCACTAGAAACAAGTTAGACTTGTTCGGTTCAACCGCCTCCCTAAGTGTTTGGAGAGGAATTGGCCAGCGCCAGGCGGTTCTATAGGTGGGCAGGCGGCTTAAAACAAGGGAAAACGTGCGAACCAGCTGCCCCTCCCAATGCTCCACCTTCTACAGGTGCTAAGAGTGCCATGTAGGCAAAAAATCTGATACGGCAAGACAATTAAGAGGAGAGATGGGTTTGGTGACCCTAGAAAGAACAAATGCCAAGCGCGTGAACCTAGGCAGAACATTTAAATGAAGCAAGATCACCAATGCATGAATGAGGTTAGTAGCTAGCTCATTAAATGAAAGCTTCTTAGCAACAACAAGTTAAGCACCTATGCATTGGGGACTAGAGTTGCTAAACTATTGAATGCGCTTAGCACCTCATCTAAGCACATGTCCATTGGGAGAGGTCTAAAACGAGGGAGGGAAACTTCTACATTCGCAGGGGACGTGGCATTGGCTATTGGGCGGCAACATGTGGTCATCCGGTTACGCCATAAAGGATACGAAGAGGCATCCTATATCAGCAAGGACCAACTTCCCTACCGATAGCTCATCTAACAGAACTCCCAAGTTAACTGTGCTGAGGTTGGTGTAGTCATGAGATGGGTGACTGTGGCACCCCGGCTCAGAGAAACCAGAACGCCCCGTATTCCAGCCCAGAGATCGAGGAGAAGTCTCTGGAATACGACACGGCTTGACATAGAACAAATCAGCTCTTATTACAAGAATAATAATTACACGGGTCTGATGTTACAATGATCACATTAGCATGGCAACACTACGCCTGTGATACTACACTTGCTCTATGCTAGCAGCGGAACAACTCGTAGCAGCGGAAAAACTTCTAGCAGCGGAACAACGACGAAGGTGGTGAACTCCATTCCGCAGGGACTCTGGCTGGGACATGATCTACCTCGCATGAACAGAAACCACAACAAGTAATCAAGCAATCACGGCATCACCTGCAATCTGGCATGACACGCCAGGTTGGTACATTGAATGTACTTCCAAGCTCACATCAACCATAAACATCAAGGCAAGACAATAACATATCATTCACAGGTTAATTAATTAACAACTACCATGATGAAGCAACTACTAAGCATGAGACGAACTAATACAATGCTGATAAATCACCATCTCAGATCTCCATAACCATATCTCTCTTGGCTAACCGGCCAAGCAATATACCATCAGGATCAACTCATGATCAAAACCAGACGGTGATCTTTCCGGTGATCACTACCATGACCAACACTTGGTCTCAAACTGTGATCTTTCCGGCGATCACAACCATGACCAACACTTGGTCTCAAACTGTGATCTTTCCGGCGATCACAATCACGACCAAAACTTGGTCTCCAACATCATCATCAACATCCTGCCAATCCGTACTACTCAACATATCAATATATGAATCACCTATAAGTCATTCCGTCATGTGAGTGTTGATCGAACGGTGGGACCTAGTACGGACGCGACTATCGATAGATTAAATACACTCTGCAGAGGTAGCACACTATACCCACACCACAGAACCCATGGCCTCGCACTCCCATTCCGGTGGACCAACGGCATTCCGACAAATACCTTCCATTGTCATAGCACTCTCCCGACCACTCCGACCCAAATCCCCAGCGGGCTGGTGATGAGGACATCAATACCATTGTTACACCCACAGCCCCTACTGTTACATATACTGGACCAATTACTAGAGCTCGCGCACGCCAATTAAATTACCAGGTACTTTCGTTTCTTGGTAATGATTCTAATGTTCATGAGATTATGATGCTGCCTAAATTGGATACATTTGTTTTGCTTACAAATGAAGGGCCTGGCTTGGAGAAGGATGAACATTGGAGCAAGAACACGCATGGAGTTGATGGCATGCGCAAGGGGATCAAGAACGGAGTTACAAGTGATGATTTCAGGACTTTGAAGCCGCCATAAGAAGTGCATGAAGCCTTGGACGAAATATACAAGATGCCACTTCATAATATTCGTCCATAGGCTATTCTAGGTGCTGCGTCACCTTATTAATGGGCCAAGCCCATGTAATTTCGAAATACTTAAGTATAGGCTATTTTTAGAGTCCGTATGTGTGGGGAAACAAGAGTTAGGGTTGGTCTCGGACACCACCCTCAAGGGCCACGAAATTCCCCCCTCTTCCTCCATATATACAGCCCTTAGGGCGTCGTTTAGACTTTGGGTTTTGTTTAGATTAAAAGTTCGCCATAGCTGCAACTTCGCGTACTTCGTTTGTGTCCAACGACCAGACCAAGACATCACAGAACGCCACCTTGATCAATAAAGCTTTCATCTTATGTTCGCAATATCCCGGTTGCAATCTCAGTTTCTTGCTTGTTCTTCGTTTGCTCGCAGGAAACAGACCCTCATGGTCAGGTTGATCGTGCTCCGGCGTGGTCAATAACCCTCGGAAGTTGGTTTAGCGATTGCTAAGGCGCGACGTCTCGCACGTTCGTAGTCGGATCGTCAAGGTCGACTCCCACAGAAAACGATAGCCACCATCTCATCGAAACATTGGGACACCTTAGCCTCTATCAAGTGGTATCAGATTTCCAGGTTGCTTGGTGAGATTTTTACAGTTTTTCGTAGATTAGATCGAGTCTGTTCTTCATACCTACAGTCCACGAAAAAAAAGCGACACAAAAAAAATTAGGGTTAGTTCATCATATCCGAACCAATCTGAGCCTTTGCATAATCTTTTTAGGGTTTTTGCTTTATTGAATTTGCGGTTGCATCGTCGTGTCAAGTTGCTGGTCTTAGAGTCTAGTCTTTTAGAGTTTCGAGTTCTGGTCATAAGTTGTCATGCCGCCGCCGCACCATCATCATCGCCCATCTACCACTTTTGCTTATCCGCCACCGCTCTGAATCCATATCCATATACCACTACCAATCCGTATCCATATACCACCACCAATCTCTATCCATATACCACCACCACTACCATATACCACCACCGCTGCCATATACCACAACCATATATCCACCACCAATCCGAGTTCTTCTCATATTAGGTTTGTTCTTGAGATCAATCTAAATTCCGAGTCGTGTTTCCTTGCCTGCGTAGGTCTCGAAAAAAAAAGAGTCTGGAGACCCCCGGGCAGTTTTTAGGCCAAAATTTTCACGAGCAATTTTTTCCCTATCCTATTTTTAGACTTTTCTGAGTCTTTTGAGCCACGTGCCATCATAGTGATTTTTTGTCGCACTTTTTCGTCGTCGCTCCCCTGATTTCCAAAAAAAAAGTGAAAAAAAAAATTCATGCCCATCCTATCAGTTTGACGAGGGAAGAGTTTTGAGACACTCGCCATTATAGTGATTTTTCGCAAAAAAAAAGAGGAGCGCAAAAAAAAAGGAGCGCAAAAAAAAAGAGGAGCGCAAAAAAAAGGAGCGAAAAAAAAGAGAGTTCCAGAGTGTGCTTTTCCCTTATTTACGTGCAGCGCCGTGATTTTGTTAGTGTTCTAGGCTCGCGTCTCTAGCACGGTCTAGCCTAGGACCAGCACAATACCGTCGTTGAGCGTTTATTCAACTTTGCATCTCTGAATTGATTATTGCTGACCCTTTTTGCTACCATACTATAAGCCTTCCCAGCTCCACATACATCTACGTCGTGCGTTTGGCTCTCCCTGGCAATCGCTTTATCCAAGCTTTTGAGAGTTTTTGACTACAACGGTTGCCGATCACCGCCTGCTGCTGGGTAAGAACTGGTAAGAATTTGAGATTTGCTTGACGGATTTGTGACACCCGCCACCACCACCACTTGTTAGTAGTCTGTAGGATCATATTCTTCTGTGTTTCTATTGCTGCTAACCATGCCAGGATCACAAGCCGACGAGACTGACTGGGAGAACTTGACGAACAAGGAGCTTCATGATACGTTTCAGCAAATGATGAATGGACAGGTGCAAGATGTGATAAACAAATTTGAAGAGGCCATGGAGAAGATAGATGGCATGGAGAAGACGTTTGAAACAAAGCTCGATAACAAGTTTGTTGAATTGCTGTCGCGTTTTCCACCACCACCACCGGCTGCTCCTGTCGCACCTCTGCAACAACAGCAACAACACCGACTACCTCCACGTCGGGAAACAGCCCTCCGCCGAGCGAGCCGTGTCCTTCTTCAGTCGGGCCAAACTGCTGGTGCTGCTGTTGATACTTCTGTGGCTCCTACTGCTGATGTGGAGGAGGATGCTTATGTGGGAGATTATGAGGATGAGGTTGATCAAAATCAGAACTACATGCCACCAACAGCACAGCAACCACCAGGTCGTCCACATGCAAATAATGGCAATGGTAGGGCTCACCCTCAGGTACGAGATCATGACCATCTCCCTAAACTAAAATTGAATATTCCACCATTTGAGGGTAGATATGTTCCTGATATATATCTTACTTGGGAGTTAGAAACTGAACAACGATTTACATGTTTACAATATCCCGAGGAGAGACGTGTTCCTGCTGCTGTTTGTGCTTTCACTAGTTTTGCATGTGTTTGGTGGTCTGAGCATTGTAGATTATATCCTATTCCCTACTTGGGCTGCTTTGAAAACTGCTATGCGTACTCGTTGTTCCACCATATTATCAACGTGAATTACTTCAAAAATTGCAGCGCTTAAGACAAGGAAAAAATTCTGTAGAAGAATATTATTAGGAATTACAAACTGGCATGATTAGATGTGGTATTGTTGAGGAGAATGAAGCTATGCTTGCACGTTTTATGGGTGGATTAAATAGAGAGATTCAGACCATTCTAGAGTATAAGGAGTATACTAATATCACTCGTTTATTCCATCTTGCTTGTAAAGCTGAACGTGAAGTGCAGGATCGACAGGCATTGGCCGGACTAACTTTTCTGCAGGTCGACCTTCTTCATGGACACCACGTGCATCCTCTACTTCCACACTCTGCCACCGCTCCGTCGCTGCCACCTCCACCGTGATACAATAAAGCAGGCACAACACCACTATCTGCCAAGAGCACACCTTCTGGGCCTGCAAAGAGCTCTTCTTCATCCATGGCATCAACAGGGCAAACACATGATATTATTTGTCGACGTTGCAAGGGTGGAGGTCATTATGCGAGAGAATGCCCATCTAAGCGTGTGATGATTGTTACTGAGGATGGTGGGTATGAGTCCGCTAGTGACTATGATGAGGAGACTTTGGCTCTTATTACACGTGACGAACACGGTGGAGACGATTCTGATCATGAGACGCAATACATGGCTCCTGAAGATGCTGACAGGTATGAATGTTTAGTTGCTCAACGTGTTTTGAGTGTGCAGGTTACACAAGCTGAGCAAAATCAGAGGAATAATTTGTTCCATACAAAGGGAGTTGTGAAGGAACGTTCTGTTCGCGTGATCATAGATGGAGGGAGTTGCAACAACTTGGCTAGCATCGAGATGGTGGAGAAGCTATCTCTCACCACAAGACCACATCCACATCCTTACTACATCCAATGGTTCAACAACAGCGGCAAGGTTAAGGTAACACGTACTGTTCGTGTGCATTTTAGTATCTCTACATATGCTGATTATGTTGATTATGATGTGGTACCTATGCAAGCATGTTCCTTATTACTTGGTAGACCATGGCAATTTGATAAAAATTCTATCACCATGGTAGAAACAATCAGTATACTCTTGTTCATAAGGATAAAAATATTACTTTGCTTCCTATGACTCCTGATTCCATTTTGAAAGATGATATTAATAGAGCTAATAAAGCAAAACAGGAGAAAACTAAGAGTGAAAATCAGATTGTGGCAAAAGAATTTGAGCAACAAATGCAGCCTAATAATAATAAACAATCTAGTGTTGCTTCTGAAATTAAATTGAAAAGTGCATGTTTACTTGCCACCAAATCTGATATTGATGATCTAGATTTTAGCAAATCTGTTTGCTATGCTTTTGTGTGCAAAGAGGCATTATTTTCATTCGAGGACGTGCCTTCCTCTTTGCCTCCTGCTGTCACTAACATTTTGCAGGAGTTCGCCGACGTCTTTCCACAAGACGTGCCACCGGGATTACCACCTATTCGCGGGATTGAGCATCAAATTGACTTAATTCCCGGTGCATCATTACCCAACCGTGCACCATACCGTACCAATCCAGAGGAGACGAAGGAGATTATGCGTCAAGTACAAGAACTGCTCGACAAAGGTTATATACGCGAATCCCTTAGTCCTTGTGCTGTTCCTATCATTTTAGTGCCGAAAAAGGATGGTACGTCGCGTATGTGCGTTGATTGTAGAGGCATTAATAATATTACTATTCGTTATCGTCATCCTATTCCTAGGCTAGATGATATGCTTGATGAATTGAGTGGCTCTACAATATTCTCCAAAGTTGATTTGCATAGTGGATACCATCAAATTCGTATGAAATTGGGTGATGAATGGAAAACAACATTTAAAACTAAGTTTGGATTATATGAGTGGTTAGTCATTCCTTTTGGGTTAACTAATGCACCTAGTACTTTCATGAGGTTAATGAACGAAGTTTTACGTGCTTTCATTGGACGATTTGTGGTAGTTTACTTTGATGACATATTGATTTATAGCAAATCTTTGGAGGAACATTTGGAACATTTACGTGCTGTTTTTATTGCTCTACGTGATGCACGTTTGTTTGGAAACCTTGGAAAGTGCACCTTTTGCACCGACCGAGTATCTTTTCTTGGCTATGTTGTTACTCCACAGGGAATTGAAGTTGATAAAGCCAAGATTGAAGCTATTGAGAGTTGGCCGCAGCCCAAAACGGTCACACAAGTGAGGAGTTTCCTTGGCCTCGCTGGTTTCTATAGGCGTTTTGTGAGAGATTTCAGCACCATTGCTGCACCTCTCAACGAGCTTACAAAGAAGGATGTGCCTTTTGTTTGGGGTACCGCACAGGAAGAAGCCTTCACGGTATTGAAAGATAAGTTGACACATGCTCCTTTACTCCAACTTCCTAATTTCAATAAGACTTTTGAGCTTGAATGTGATGCTAGTGGAATTGGATTAGGAGGTGTGTTATTACAAGATGGAAAACCTGTTGCATACTTTTCTGAAAAATTGAGTGGGCCTAGTCTGAACTATTCTACTTATGATAAAGAATTATATGCTCTTGTTCGGACCTTAGAAACATGGCAACATTATTTATGGCCCAAGGAATTTGTTATACATTCTGATCATGAATCTTTGAAACACATTAAAAGTCAAGCAAAACTGAACCGTAGACATGCTAAATGGGTTGAATTCATTGAGACATTCCCTTATGTCATTAAACACAAGAAGGGTAAAGAAAATGTTATTGCTGATGCCTTGTCTCGTCGTTACACTATGCTTTCACAACTTGACTTTAAAATATTTGGTTTGGAGACCATCAAAGATCAATATGTTCATGATGCTGAATTTAAAGATGTATTGCAGAATTGTAAGGAAGGGAGAACTTGGAACAAGTTCGTTCTTAACGATCGTTTTGTGTTTCGTGCTAACAAGCTATGCATTCCAGCTAGCTCCGTTCGTCTTTTGTTGTTGCAGGAGGCGCATGGAGGAGGATTAATGGGACACTTTGGCGTCAAGAAGACGGAGGATATACTTGCTACACATTTCTTTTGGCCAAAGATGAGACGGGATGTTGAGCGTTTTGTTGCTCGCTGCACTACATGTCAAAGAGCTAAGTCACGACTCAATCCTCATGGTTTATATATGCCTTTGCCAGTACCTAGTGTTCCTTGGGAGGATATATCTATGGACTTTGTTTTAGGTTTACCTCGAACAAAGAAGGGGAGGGATAGCATATTTGTTGTCGTGGATAGGTTCTCGAAAATGGCACACTTTATACCATGTCATAAAAGCGATGAGCTGTTAATGTTGCTGATTTGTTCTTTCGTGAAATTATTCGCTTACATGGTGTGCCAAATACTATTGTTTAAGACCGTGATACTAAATTTCTTAGCCACTTTTGGAGATGTTTGTGGGCTAAGTTGGGGACTAAGCTGCTTTTTAGTACTACTTGTCACCCCCAAACTGATGGACAAACTGAAGTAGTCAATAGAACATTGTCTACTATGCTTAGGGCTGTTTTGAAGAATAACAAGAAAATGTGGGAAGAATGCTTGCCTCATATTGAATTTGCTTATAATCGCTCATTGCATTCTACTACTAAGATGTGCCCTTTTGAAATTGTGTATGGTTTCCTACCTCATGCACCTATTGATTTGTTGCCTCTTCCATCTTCAGAGAAGGTTAATTTTGATGCTAAAGAACGTTCTGAATTGATTTTAAAAATGCATGAGTTAACTAAGGAAAACATTGAGCGTATGAATGCTAAATATAAACTTGCTGGAGATAAGGGTAGAAAACATGTTGTGTTTGCGCCTGGAGATCTTGTTTGGTTACATTTGCGTAAAGATAGATTTCCTAATCTGCGCAAATCAAAGCTAATGCCACGCGCTGATGGTCCTTTTAAGGTGTTAGAGAAAATAAATGATAATGCATATAAACTTGAGCTACCTGTAGATTTTGGGGTTAGTCCCACTTTTAACATTGCAGATTTGAAGCCTTATTTGGGTGAGGAAGATGCGCTTCCGTCGAGGACGACTTCATTTCAAGAAGGGGAGGATGATGAGGACATCAATACCATTGTTACATCCACAGCCCCTACTGTTACATATACTGGACCAATTACTAGAGCTCGCGCACGCCAATTAAATTACCAAGTACTTTCATTTCTTGGTAATGATTCTAATGTTCATGAGATTATGATGCTGCCTAAATTGGATACATTTGTTTTGCTTACAAATGAAGGGCCTGCTTGGAGAAGGATGAACATTGGAGCAAGAACACGCATGGAGTTGATGGCATGCGCAAGGGGATCAAGAACGGAGTTACAAGTGATGATTTCAGGACTTTGAAGCCGCCATAAGAAGTGCATGAAGCCTTGGACGAAATATACAAGATGCCACTTCATAATATTCGTCCATAGGCTATTCTAGGTGCTGCGTCACCTTATTAATGGGCCAGGCCCATGTAATTTCGAAATACTTAAGTATAGGCTATTTTTAGAGTCTGTATGTGTGGGGAAACAAGAGTTAGGGTTGGTTTCGGACCCCACCCTCAAGGGCCACGAAATTCCCCCCTCTTCCTCCATATATACAGCCCTTAGGGCGTCGTTTAGACTTTGGGTTTTGTTTAGATTAAAAGTTCGCCATAGCTGCAACTTCGCGTACTTCGTTTGTGTCCAACGACCAGACCAAGACGTCACAGAACCTCACCTTGATCAATAAAGCTTTCATCTTATGTTCGCAATATCTCAATTGCAATATCAGTTTCTTGCTTGTTCTTCGTTTGCTCACAGGAAACAGACCCTCGTGGTCAGGTTGATCGTGCTCCGGCGTGGTCAATAACCCTCGGAAGTTGGTTTAGCGATTGCTAAGGCGCGACGTCTCGCACATTCGTAGTCGGATCATCAAGGTCGACTCCCACAGAAAACGATAGCCACCATATCATCGAAACATCGGGACACCTTAGCCTCTATCAGCTGGTCCTGGGTGGCCCCGTGTCTAGCAAAGACACCCCGACCACCGTCGTGGTCAAAACACTCCCACTCGGGGACACTCCCACTCGGGGACTCAGATCCATAAAAATAACAATGAGCACACAAGGTTATGTCTGCTTACCGGGCCAGGGTACGCACGCCCATAACCTTCCCTAGTTGGAGGCACCGGCGAGAGGCACGACAATAGAACGCATTAGGGCCTTCCCATAAAAGGCAAATGTGGTTGCACTGGAAAAAGCCGGGGTTCGGTGGCACCTGACCAACTTAATGACAGAATTTATCCCCAAAAATATAACTATGGTAACCGATACTCCAATATCAACTATCAAACTATAATCCAAGTCATAAAAATATCCAACAAATAATCCAAACATAATCTCATCATCTCAAAATACTCCAAGGGTAGCACAACACTACTGTCATGATGAATACGAAAACAATAATCCTACTACTACAATAACAAGAACAAAGCTATTTGGCTAAGATCCACATGTAAACATCATTTCCGAAAATAATACTCCAAGCAACAGAACATCAACTAGCATCATGAAAATAATCATACCCACTAATAATCCAAAGGCAGCATGATATCCAAGGTAATACTCCCAAAGATAATAACAGGTATCATCATGAAAATAATCATACTAACCACTAATAATCCACAGGCAGCATGATATCCAAAGTAATACTCCAAAATATAATAACAGGTATCATCATGAAAATAATCATACTAACCACTAATAATCCAGAGGCAGCATGATATCCAAAGTAATACTCCAAAATATAATAACATGTATCATCATGAAAATAATCATACTAACCACTAATAATCCAAAGGCAGCATGACATCCAAAGTAATACTCAAAAATATCATATCCAACACCACCATGAAAATAATCATAACATAAGCCACTAATAATCCAATGGCAACATGTCAACCACATAAGCTGCAAAATATAAGTCCTAGAACTCCAAGCAATATCATGGCAATACCAAGATCAAACAATACTGCAAGAAATGCCATGAACAAAGTCATGTAGCTAAAGCAGTATTTTAAACAAGTTCAAATAGATTAAACCATGTCACTGCATTACAGTGATGCAAATGGAGGGTGTGGCTTGCCTGGGGTGGAAGAAATCATCGGGAGAAAGTGCGAGAAACTCGCAGAAAGGATCGTCAGAAAACATACTCTCTCGGAGGGGGCTCAATAAGGGCAGGGGCAAAATGGTCATTTTCAGAATGTTAAAACATGGTGAAAATGATACCAATAGAACGGGCTCGACGAAACGAAGAAGTGGGCTTTGGATTCACCTCATTTGGATTTGTGGTTAAAAAGATATAAGGGTTTTTCTGCTAGGGAACCATTTGTAAGAAAAATCTTTACAAACTGGGCCTGGACAGAAAAACAGAAAGCCCACTTCCAAGAGTACGCCTCTCTGCAGCGAAAACGTATTCCACTCTAGAACGTATTCCACTCAAGAAGACGTATTCAGTGGAATGTGTTTCCACTTAACCACGTCAGCAGGGGCGGGGCCGGGCCTTGAGTCAATGCCAGGTGGGGCCGGGGGGTCCACCGGCCAGCTGGAGGGGAGGGGTCGGCGTCTCCTTCTTCTTCCCGACGCCGCTCGCATATCAGACGAGGGACGCCGGCGCCAGCGCTTGCTCCGGCGACTCGGGGCCACGGCAGGCTAGGGCGTCGCCGGGGATGGATGCGCCATTCCATCCTGCGCCCGTGGGTGGCCGCGCTGGCCTCAGGAGCTGCCGGAGTTGGGCGCGCCCTGGCTTGGGCGGGAGGTGGCCACGGCGAGCTTGAGGCTGCGGCAAGAGGGCACTCGAGGAGAAGGGAAACAGCGGGGAGGCTCCAGAGGACTTGGGGAGGGCTGTGGTGCGGTTAGGAGGAAGAATGAGAGCTCGGTTCACCAGAGTCGGAGATGACCGAGGCGGAGGCCATGGTGGAAAAGGAGGGACAGGAGGGTGGCTCGAGCTCCGGGGAGCGGTCGGGGAGGTTTCTGGGAGTGAGGGAGGTCGAGTGGTGAGCTCGGACGAGGCTGGGGTGGGCTTATATAGCCGTGGGGCGAGGATGCTGAGCTGTCGTCACCGCGGACGCGTGTGCACGCGCATGAGCTCGCTGGTAGACGACGGGGGAGGATCAATGGAGGTTCTCACGGGGTAGAGGAGGCCAACGGAGCACAGGGGGGAAGACGACTGCGAAGAACCGAGCCAAAATGCCACTGTGCGCTCGTGGGCACGTGGCGGCTTACGTCGGTGAGGAAGCTGCCGGAGGGGGAGCAGGGTCCAGGTGATCGGCGACGACGAGAGGAAGACAATGGACATGCTCACGCGCGCTAAGACAACGAGGGGGAGAGGGGCCCGAGCAAGAATCCATCCTGGGCGGGGCCAACGGCAGCAGAGCGCGTGCACAAGCTTGCCATTAACACGGTCACCGCGTGCACTGGCATGTAGCGGGGAAGAGGGGCTGGAACTTGTTGTCTAGTGGGTAGTTCATCCAGGGTAGGTCTCAACTATGGTGGTAGTTCGGTTACAAGTGATCCGGTTAAGCGGTGAGAACCCTCTGAAGTTTACTGCAGTAAACTTGGGTGAGCACTAGTGATCAATAGGAAGGGTTTTGGATCCAATGGAGTTGTCTGCGATGTTGAGGTAAAGAAGGACTTTCATCCTGGTAACTTGGAGAAGAATTGGATCAAGATAAATCATAGTTGCTTTGCAACTGACCAAAATGGTCCAAAAATGAGATTTGGATGATGCACTCAAATGGTGTGGCCACTTGAGCTCAAGTTTGGCAAGGCTTCATGATTTGATCATACAAAGATCATGTATAAGTTTTATACCAATTGGATTCACCAAAATGGTACTTGCTTCATAAACATCCTTGCTGACCAGAAACTTGCAAAATTTCTAGAGGAAAAATGGCTTGATGAAACATGCCCAAAATGGGTTGAGGTAGGTTAATATGGATAATAGAAGGCCTAGAAAAATTGACAGCCATAATGGAGCAAGATAATATATACTTGCTTC